>NC_139239.1:55661489-55916593 GCF_977018435.1 Lepisma saccharinum
AGCCCTTTTGGCCCTCCTTGCTTTTATCCATACATATATATATATATAAACACAGGAATAGGATCAGAAAAGGTGCCAGAAGGGCGGATAAACACTAATGAAGAAGGAGACAGTAAACACTTACCACACGAAGAGAAATTATTCTATATTTCGCGATCTATGTCGCATTGTCAAGTTGAAGAAGAGAGATCGGCGTTACTAAGCGAAGAGGCACAGAATACTGACCGTAGCGTCTCTACGGTCAGTGTTGCCAGAAACAGTTGATAGATGACGAGAAGTACTTTCACCAGTGTTTACTGTAAGGTGGGTGGGTAATTTTGGGGAGGAGAGGAGAGGGTTACTGGTTGGCTAGGTTGAGTCCGGGGGGTATAGTGGCGTGCGTGCCTGTTATGTAGGCCCTTTCCCAGCGCCTGCGGAAAGATGTGTCAGAGCGGGGGGGTAAAAGATGGATGATGGCAACACGGAAGCAGTTGTTGAAGGTGGTGTTATGGCTGTTGGTGTGGATGGCAACAGTGAAATCGGAGTTTTGGGTGGAGGAACATTACCTGCAGATACGTGGCACAGCCATGGGTACCCGCATGGCCCCCTCTTATGCCAACCTGTTCATGGGCAGGCTGGAACAGGAATTCCTTGACTCCCAGCAACTGAAACCACTCCTCTGGCTCAGATTCATAGATGACATTTTTGTCCTCTGGACACATGGCGAACCCTCCCTCACTACATTCCTAAATCAACTTAACGACTTCACCACCCTCAAATTCACCTGGTTCCATTCAAAAGACCAAGTGACCTTCCTAGATGTGGACATCCACATTGCGGGAGACCACTTAGAAACTTCCATACATATTAAACCGACAAACCACCTCCAGTATCTCCACTACTCCAGCTCACACCCCTACCACACCAAAAAAGCCATCCCATTCTCCCTTGCCCTCAGAGGCCAGCGCCTCAACTCATCCCCCTCATCCCGCCAAAACTACAACCTACGCCTGCACCAAGCCCTAACCAACCGTGGCTATCCCTCCACCCTCATCAACAAACAAATCACCAGAGCCAACTCCCACAACCGCACCAAACAACCTAAAACCAACCCTCCAACCCTGATCACCCAATACCACCCCCATATTACGAAAATCAGACATACCCTCCACTCCCTCCTCCCCATCCTGCACAGTGATCCTGATACCAGGGACATCTTTCGGGATAAACCCAGGGTAGTCTTCCGTCGCCCCCCCCCCAACCTCCAAAACATCATGGTCCGAAACACTCCCACCCCATCCACAACACTCCCCCCAGCCCACAGGTGCAACAAACCCAGATGCAAGACCTGCCCCATACTCATCACCTCCCCCACCCTCCTGATCCCCACAGCGGCAGGCGAGTTCACCCTTCACCCTAAGGGCACCTGCCACTCATCCAACCTAATTTACACCCTCATCTGCCAAATCTGCGGCAACTTCTACATAGGCGAAACCTCCACCCCCTTGAACCTAAGGATTAATAATCACCGTTCCTCCACCCAAAACTCCGATTTCACTGTTGCCATCCACACCAACAGCCATAACACCACCTTCAACAACTGCTTCCGTGTTGCCATCATCCATCTTTTACCCCCCCGCTCTGACACATCTTTCCGCAGGCGCTGGGAAAGGGCCTACATAACAGGCACGCACGCCACTATACCCCCCGGACTCAACCTAGCCAACCAGTAACCCTCTCCTCTCCTCCCCAAAATTACCCACCCACCTTACAGTAAACACTGGTGAAAGTACTTCTCGTCATCTATCAACTGTTTCTGGCAACACTGACCGTAGAGACGCTACGGTCAGTATTCTGTGCCTCTTCGCTTAGTAACGCCGATCTCTCTTCTTCAACTTGACAATGCGACATAGATCGCGAAATATAGAATAATTTCTCTTCGTGTGGTAAGTGTTTACTGTCTCCTTCTTCATTAGTGTATATATATATATATATATATATATATATGGATAAAAGCAAGGAGGGCCAAAAGGGCTAAGTAAAAATCAAAGAAGGTAAAAGGAAATACTCACCGGACAGTAGAAAAATTCAAAATTTTCGCTAATTTCATAGCATCATCGGTGTGAGGAGAAATAGACGGAACACACACACACACGCACACACACATACAGGGTGACCCAAGAAAGGCCACCCTGTATGTTGATTGATTCATTCTTAATGATAAAATTTGTAGTGAAAATTCAAGTAGGATAAAAGAGATTAGTTTCACGAGTATTCTGCATTTAGATACGCTTTGCCGTTTTTACCCTATGATGTGCAGTTAACTTTAAATCTACCAACTCCGTACTTTTAGAAAAACATATCTGTTTTGTTTTTGTTTTAGTGTCCAGGTAACTACTAATTGAATTGTTAGCAAAGACTAGCAAGTACTGCAGCTACAATTTCATTGCATATGTCTAAAGCTATCTATGGAATGGTTGCAAGATTCAGTTATTTCCTTTTCAAATCTTCACTTGTCACCCACACACCCATATGTTTATGCCTTCACATTATCCCCCCCCCCTTTATGTAGAAATCTTGTATCCTCATTTTTTCCATTCCTTTTCATGTCATAATCATTGTTTCCCCTGTAATGTATCCCTGACAAATTACCAAAATCTAATCTGTATATTTAGCATTAGATTTGGTACTAGTAGTGTGTTGTGTATTAAACAGTATAATTTTCGTGTGTGTGAAGCAAAAATTAATATTGCTGTTCATTCATTTGCAGCCAAAATACCTGCAGCAAAGGGTTTTGTGGAGAACAGCTTTTACTCCGGCATGACACCCACTGAATTCTTTTTCCACACCATGGGTGGTCGTGAAGGATTGGTAGATACTGCTGTAAAAACTGCAGAAACAGGCTACATGCAACGAAGGCTTGTTAAGGTTAGAATTTAGTTCTTAATTTTGCACTTGTGTTTTGCACATCTGTACTTTAGGAAGAGAGAGTATAACAGTTAATTTTATTTCACCAGTTTTCTGTATTGGTTAATCAGTTTTACTTTTATTTTTGTTTGTGGAATATTCTAACTAGACCATTGCTAACCTTAAGTTTGCTATAAATTTGAGAATTTTTTGTATATGTCAAATTAGTACAGTGAAACTTCAATTTTTCATTTTCTCACATTATACATTCATTCTTCATAGGTCCAATAGAACAAAATGTTAGAATTTTTTTTCTGGATTTTAGATTTTCCTGCTGACAAGTGCAGTCTATATGTGCTTCTGAGTATTGTGACATTTCTTACATTTGTATTTCAGTCTCTAGAAGACTTGTGCTCTCAGTATGACATGACAGTAAGGAATTCAATAGGAGATATTGTGCAGTTCTGCTATGGAGGAGATGGCCTCGATCCTGCCTATATGGAAGGTAACATTTCATTTTGATGCATTTAGATGTTTCTAAGATGTGTTCTATTTCCATGCCTAACCCTCCATTTATGTATGTCCCCAGAGATAGCTATGCAGACTATACCCCTAGCCTAGTCTTTTGGCTCCTTTGAATTGGATTTTAGAACATAAACCCCCTCTCCCCGCACATACAGAGATGGTATAGCATAACATGAAAAACTAAGCCAAGTGAACTTTGCGAAATAGAGGATTACAACCTTATGGTGTGCCTTCTATTGTATTAAGATGTTAGCATGTAGCATGACCAAAGCTTTGAGATTTTTCATTCTGCTACTATTCAAAGTTTCACACAAATGCAAAAATTTTGGTGAATTTCTCCAATAAACAACCCTGCATTTCACCATATGTCTCATAACTCTTTGAATTTTGTTATTTCTGAGTCAGTGGCGCCGACTTGTCAAAATTATTGGGGGGACTGATCACTGAAATAAATGAATGAATGACTCACTCCCTCCCTTTTTTAAAAATAAAAATTACGTCTTCGTATAGCAGTTTTTAAACAGCTATTATATTCCTCATGCCAATGAAATGTAACATGAAAAACGTGTGTCTGCTCATTTGTTTTTTAGATAACAATTAACATTTTTATTTAAAAGTAGGCTATGTATTTACATTAAGAGGCCAACATAACAGTTTTATGCCGGCCTCGGTAGCCGAGCATGTTGGGTGGTCGGTGCAACTCGCTTTGATCCGGAGGTCTCGGGTTCGAGTCCCGGCGAGGCCATGGGTGTGTTTTAATGTCCGCAACAGACTTGTAAAGAAAGGACATTTGACGGGTGCAAAGAACCTTAGTGTTGACATACCCATAAAAATAGCGAATATTTACAATATTTAACAGTTTTATTTAATTATTTACATAAATGCTAACACAAATCACAGGCAAATAGTTTTACTTTTTTGTTCTTGCTACAATATTTTACTTTTTAAATTTAATTTTGCAATAATAAATAAACACATAGCATGCCGTGCTTTAGCAATAATGCCTTTGATCATAGCCGTTCCCGCTTTCGCAATACAGACTTTTCATAAGCTTTCCTTGTGTACTACTTTACTGCAAGCCAGTGTTAAATAAACTCAAAGACTTTAGAATTATTTTCCCCTTATTCTTTGGACTAGGGGAAGAGATTTCGAGGATAACTAAGTATCGTACATATCAATATGGCCTGAAAGTCGTGTTTACGACATCAGATTGTTCAGAATTCACTATACAACATACTGGTATAATTGTCATATAACCTCGTTATTTTGAAATTCTTTTTAGTAAAAATGTTAACAATGCTCATAATTATATACTTAGTATATAGTAATAAGTCATGTGTTTTGCTGTCTCCGTTCATAGACCCCCATGCCCCCCTCCCAAAGTTGATCGTTTAGCAGTCTCAGCCCCCCAAATTTGATGGTCTAGAACATTTCAAATGTGTATTTAAAGTTAAGTTCATGTTGCACAATTCAGAGTAAACTACAAGAGAAGCAAAATAATACATTAGATCCTCTTAAGCAAAATTATTTGAGGGGCTCTGCCCCCACATCATTAACATTGGGGGGGGGGGATCGAGCCCCCCCTCCCCTAAGCCCCATGGAGTTGGCGCCTATGTTCTGAGTTATGTAATATGCTTGTTACTTCTGAGCTGAAGCGATGCCATTCATGAGATAATACCAATGTCGATACTTAAGAGCATGCATATTTTGTTTTTGATGGAAACACAAAATGTGAAATGACACACTGCAATGTTAATTTCTCATGTTTTTGAAAGGTGTAAGGTATATTTTCTTAGCAAGTTTTGTTAAGAAATGATGCAAAATGAACTAAAAAAATATGAAGTAAACTTAACATGAAAGTTAGAGTTTATTTACCAACATGGCACTTTCCGAAGTCTTGAGTTTAGCAAATCACAGAAAACTGATTAATTATGCTATAAATATTTGAGAAGCAAAAATAGACTTCTTGACACAGGAATAAACTTAATTCTCTCATAACTACATAAATATTCTATTAGGAAAGAAATGTTTATTTTGTGTAATAAGTGTAATTTTTCAATCAAATTTGGGTTTTTAATCACTATTTTAACACAGAAATGCCATTTTATATACAGATTTTGATCTCAAAATGTGCCTAGATTTTGTACCGAAATCTTGATATTTTATTCACCATATATATGTTTTACTCTTGGCAATTAGCCATAAGTGGCAGAAACTCGAGTAAAATAAACTAAATCAATCAATCAAAATCAATTATACTATTTGAGCATCAAGTGGAATGCAAACAAACTCTTCCACTCTGCAGCACCGTAGCTACGAAAGAAGATTTTTTTGTATCATTAGTACAAGATAAAAGCCATGGCAGAGTGTACTAAGAAGTCCAGGGTTGTAGATTGTAATCCCATGTAAGGCATGTGCATTTTATTGTGGTTGCTCTTCCATCTATTTCATGAATTAACACTTAATTTCAGTTAACTTCTAGAGGTAGAAAGTGATGTGAAATAACCAAAATGCTAATACTGCTTTAGTTATTTTATATAATTAATTTATCATTTTCCAGGTAAAGACAAGCCAGTAGATTTTGGTCGTGTGTTGGAGCACGTTCGTGCTAAAACTTCTTGCCCTGATGAGGATCCATTGGATGGACCGAGCATTCTGCAAGCTAGTGAAGAGATCTTGAAGTCGGAAGAATTTGAGACATGCAGTGATGAGTTCAAGGAAGAATTGAGGTATGTGTCCATGGAAACTTCCATGGGTTAGTTCTAGCACTAATAAAAAATGAAAATATTGGAAGTCTCTCGTGGTAGAGTTGCTTTCTCTGTGTTTACTGCACCGCACTGTGAATATTAAAAGTTCTCCTTTCCCCTGTTCCTTGCAGATCTTTTGTGGAGAGTTGCGCTAGGAGAGTGGCAAAAGTGAGACACAGGTTCGGATTGGATGATAAAGCAGAACTTTCACCAGTCGAGAAGCAGTTGGAGCGAGTAACAGTTACCCAGTTAGTGGAGTTCTTCGATACATGCAGAGAAAAGTACATGCGATCCAGAATAGAACCTGGTATGTTTCTGTTATGAATTCAGTGTGTACACAAGATGAACTAAATATAATGTATCTGTTTCTGTGCAGGTGACTACTGGTTTTGTTTTAGGAGAGGGGTATTACGTGAATCTTCATGACCTTCTATGTAAAGGGTTAGAAAACAGCTACAGTGTCAGTTTTATGTTTTTCAGGAGACCAAACTTAAAATGCCAGAATATGTAAAATCAGGTCACCACTGTACTAACTTTGCAGTGAGAAGACATGCATTGAAATTCATGGCTGATTTTTTCTTCATATTGTACCTGCAATCATACTTGTTTTCAGAGAACCTGTCTAGTAATGTAAGATGGAAACCACATTAAAGTATGTTCATTAATTTATAAGGATGGGACAGATTAGTACATAAAATTGCTGAATATTATACCAATCCTATAATGCATATAAATTAGTTCACAATTCTGCTTTTTTCAGTGAATATATTATGTTCACTATGTTTGTAAAGTAAATGCCTAAATATACTGTTTCTTTTTTTTTTAAGATAAAAATCTACTTCAGACACCTGATTACAAACATTAAAAAAGATTGTGAATAAATCATTTAGGTTCTTTATGGAACACTTGTAATTTTTGTATTGGATTAGTAGCAGTGGCGGCGATTGGGTGACACTGATTAGTAGATTATAAGTTATCAGTATCTTTAAATTTTATATGGCTCTACATTTCGGCCCATATAATCAGTGTGAAGATCGGTTATGTATCAGTGTGTATTATGCAACTTTTTGGTGTAATTAGTGAGTTAGGGGTGAATGCCTCTTATTTCTTGCAACAAATCATTGCGGTGTATTTGGTGATAATTTCCACATTTTTTTTAATGACATGATTCTGAAAATTAAAATTTTGTGAAGTTGGTTAGGGATCTGTTAAGTGAATAGAAGACAAGCTTCCATCTTCCACTATGGACCTTTTTTTCTACTTCTCCTCCGAACACAGTGCCCTGCTGCAATGTTGCCAGTAGCATGTTAGTGATTCTCACTAGATTCATCTGTTGGTATTCTATTTAAATTATACATAAGCAATGACAAATTTTACATTGTACTGGAATATGCAGTACTTAATTCTAAAAATTGTTACTATAAAATATATATGAACACCATATTTATGAATGTTTAATTGTTTAATCAATTGCTCAAGCTGCTTTCACTTGCTTTCCTTTCCCATAGGTCCAGAACAATTGCTGTAGTCTCTCAGAATTTAAACAAACAGTCACTCTTTGCAACCATGAATATAAATATTACTGCATAGAAAGACCTTTTAACTAACTGGTTACAGTAGTAAAGGAAAACTCTTGACCTTTATGAACAGTACTCAGTCACTTTTTTTTTGTTTCTGAACTAAATCCACATAAAAATTCTACAAAACAATTTGTAGAGAAAAAGTAGACTGGCAACACCGAATGTCAAGTGCATCAAGAGCAGAGAGGAGATCTGATTACTTAAAGGGTGGGAAGCAGGAAAGCATGACCTTGACACCTGCCTATTAAAAAGTAAATCTCATAGGGAATAATACAATGAATTCATTTTGGTATGTCTGTTTATTATCACTGTTCTTTCATAATAGGTACTGCAGTTGGAGCTCTGTCTGCACAAAGCATAGGTGAACCAGGAACTCAGATGACATTAAAGACTTTTCACTTTGCTGGCGTAGCTTCCATGAACATCACACTTGGAGTACCAAGGTAAATAAGGGACTTACTGTCAATTAATGTAGTGAACCATGAACGAAAATTACATAAAAAAGTTGTCAAACCATACAAAGTTCACGTTCTATTTTAAGTTTTTGCTGTTTTGCATGATGCATATAGTTAAAGTTAACTTTAAGGAAGTGAGTTCCATATTTGGTCACAGCAGTATATGCAACTCCTGAAGTGAAAATTGTTATATGTTTGCTCGACCCTTGGTATAGCTGAAGGGATTGTGATATCATTCAACATGGTAGCAACGGAACAGTGTTTGGAAAGTTTCTTTTTAAATAGTAACTAGTTACAGTTACTTGCTTCACTCATTTTAAAAAGTAACTAAGTTACTTTTACAGTTACTTTCTGCCGGAAAATTTCTTGCAAATATTTACGTACAACTGGTGATCATTAATTGCAATAAAATAAACATATGAAGACGTAAATGTGTTTTATTTATGCTTCTGGTTGGTACATAAGTCTTCATGCATATATGTTATTCAGTGGAGGCGGAAAGTATTACCTCTCTGGTATTGCTGTAGGGAGGAGACAAATTACCAATCATTACCATATGGGGGGGGGGGGGGGGGTTCAGTTTCAAATATGAATACTTTTCCAATTCCCCATAACAATAAATAACACATATTTTAAATCGAAAATATATCCTACATTTTAACTACACACATGCACAGCTGGTAATGCAAATATTTGTTTGTAATTCTTTTTCGAGATATCTAGACTGTACCAGCCGTCTTGTCTTGTCTCGTGTCTCATCTCTCGTTTTGAATTTCAAAAGACCTGTTCCATTGTGTCTCATTTCGTTAGCAACACTCCAGGTCATGCATGTATTTTATTTATCATAATTACAAAGTTAATCCATCAGTGGCAGCTGATCAGTTCAGTGTTGGTAACGAAATGAGACACAACGGAACAGGTCTTTTGAAATTCGAAACAAGAGATGAGACAAGACAATATGGCTGGTACAGTCTAGATATCTCGAAAAAGAATTACAAACAAAATATTTAAACAGTTGTAAATACTAATTTACTTGGAATAAAGTAGTTTCCTTGGAAACCCAGACCAGCGTTTATTACGACTAATGAGGAGTATCATACAAAGAATAGTATTTTTTTAATACTCTCTTGAAACTCATCGTTACTTCCCATTTTTCAATTTATTCAAGGTTATTAATTTTATGTTGTAATAATACACTAGATACAAATGCAATTCATAAAACACTGATTCAGATTCCTGTTTTTTGTGAAAAAAAATGTTAGAGAATGGGCAGTTTAAGAAAATATTGTAAACTTTTTGAAGAATATTGCAGGCTATGCTCTTAATAAAATTTATTTTTGTTTATCCTTTTAAAAGTTCATGTGTTTTTAACTCCCTAGAAACATTTTATAAAGGTTTTATTATAGAAAGAGATATTTATCAATAGTAAGAGCAGGAGATACTTTTCTTTGTGTAATGAGCTAAGAATTGTAGTTCTGGATATTTTTTTTTGTTCACAATGCACATTTAGAACAATAGTTTTTGTTGCTCCCTGGCAGCAAGCTTAGAATTTAAGGAAATCAATCCATTTTCATAGTGCACAGAAGTTCTTATAAGAATTATAGCACTAATGAAAAACGTCACTCACTTATTGAACTCTCAGACCGAAGCGACATGCAACACACATCTTTTGGAAAGCAATGTTCAGAAATAAACGCAGTCTTTCGAACTGAAGCAACACAAGAAACTGCATGTGTCTCTTGTCACTTGCATGATGCTTGGACTGAATACAGTGTTGCCTCGGCTTGTTATTTGCACGGTGAGTGCATGCAGATAGACCGAAGTGTCGTTTGTCATTTCAGTGTGAAACATCCACGTCATTCGTTGATTGTCTCTTCGGTATGAATGTTCCGTTAAGGGAGATTTTAGATCGAAGCGACAAGCGACACAGGGCCATTCAGTCTATAACTAAGCATTCACTGTGCATAGGTGAACAACATAACTTTAAGAGAGAAAATTGAAATAATTAAAATACTATTTAAGATTCATGTTGACATACTTGAAGGTGTTGATATGTTCATTCGCTGATTTTGGTTTACGACCAATAGCTATTTACCACTGCAGAAAATCAGCAAGAAAGTACTTGCATTCTCTATCACTATCACAGATCAAATTAAAGGATTCGTTGTTCTGAAGCTATCAATCGAGTGAGCCTGTTTGTTACCCCCAGGTGACTTCCTGAAGCAGATTCCATTCTCAGTGTGAGGAATGTTGAAATCTGGAAAATTTTGCAAAGACAAGACACCTTAACCTGGGAAGGATTCCTTCCCCGCTGCTCTTTGAACAACAGGGGGGCCAAGCAGATAGTTGGTGTCTATGCTTACAGTCAACCTTAAACTTTTGCCTTAGATGATCCGAAGAAAATCTTTCGAGTAGCAAAATTAGCTCTTCTTCCACGTTACAAACATCCCAAGTTAGCAATTTAAGTGTCGTAAAGTAACTGTAAAAGTAACTGTTGAAACATTACTTCTATTGAAAAAAGTAACTGTTACAGTTACAGTTACTTGATTTTAAAAGTAACTTATTACAGTTACAATTCTTCAAAAAAGTAACTGTTACTTGTAACTGAGTTACTTCCAAACACTGCAACGGAATAGATGGGGAAATGCTTTATACACCACCACCCCTCCATTTTGAGCACTTAATATGACAAGACAGTGAATAGAGAAGTCTGTGTGGTCAACTGATTCTGTTAAATCATGTCTCACCAATTACTTTTTACATCACAATCAATGTGACTGGTAAATGCTCTCTGTTATATCTGAAGTTCTGATCAACACATCATTTTACATACACAACTGCCTGATATGTAATAGTATACAATCAGAATTCAAATAAATGTACAGTAGGGAGCTATGGTTACATGCTGAAAAGGAATTACTGTTTTACATTTACTAAGAAATATAATTATTTTTACTGAAACATTTATGAGTAATTTTTATGTAAAATATATTGTTATAACCAAGCAAAAACCGAAAGTTAAAACATCAGATTATACATTGGAAAATAATCATTTATAACATATAAGTGAAATTTAAATAAAGAAAATATGTCTCAGACAATCTTCTTGAAAATGAATTAGTCTTTTTCATATATTTTTTGCATGCAAAAGTTCTACTTGAGTATAAATTTCTTCATCCAGTTTTTCTACAATTCTGCTCTTCAGTTTTCAAAACTCAACATCTGGCTAAATCACGTCCAAATGTATAATATATATATCTATGTCACTTTATGTAACATTCCTCAAAGCATCCATTTGATGTATTAAATCACTTATAAGCTTGCTTGCTAATGTAGATGAAAGCAGATGTCAATTAACTGCTTCAAATTCAACATGGCGTTTTTTATACATAGTGCCATTCCACAACTTTCCAATCTTTTTTAAAGATTATGCCATGATCAAAGTTCTTTCAAGATCCAGTTATGACGAAAAAGGCTTCTATATAACTTAAGCAAACTATTTATGATTAAATTGCAAAGTCTGATCTTTTAAAAACATCAATAAAGCCATCTCAAATTATTACATTTGTACTTATTCTTATTCCATCATCAGATTTTTTCAATGTTTACAGACAAGTAGTATCCAGAGAAACTAGTTCCAGAATTTTTTTTAGCATGTGTCATCTTCAATTGTTTTTTTATGATTTGATTGCCAAGTGCGTAACCTTATTAATATTTGTGATCTAAATGTACATATTTGCTCTGAATCATCTATTTTGCAATGTATACAACAATATACTTATCTAGCCATTACAATTACCATTTTTTGCATGTTACAAAATACCAAGAATGACATCATTTTTATTCACTGAATAATCTTAAGAGTTGACCTTTGTATATTGATCGATTTATTGATTTAGTTTATTTTACTTCACATTTTGTGCCTCTTGTCTAATTTGCAAAGTTGGGGATGAGTGATGAAATGATAAAATTGATGAATGGACATTCACAAACAACCAAGCCCGAGTGGGATTCGAACCTGGGACACTTGGCGTCGCAGGACCTTTGTATATAAACCTTGATGCAATCAATACAAATGTACACAATTTCATTAAAACTAATTATAAATCTGAAAGTTTCTTACCTTGCTTCTTTGCAAGGAACACACATGTTTGAAAATATTGTTTTTTTTTATATTATCAGTCAAAAAATAACTTATAAATATGAATTCAAAATATTGCACAATGTGATAATTTTGTCCTAATATACAAATTGGCTTTTTTTAAACATCATATTTATTAAAATTATTTCAAATAGTAATTTCAGACACATTTAATTGCATTGTATAAATAAATTTGGAATAATCATATGACCAAAACTATTATTAATATTGCCTAACCATTTCAAATCTAAATATGACAATATATTAACTTTGTCATACACTGTTCATACCGACTGAGCCACCGCGGCCACTCATACCAATCATATCTTTATTTATTTTTTTTTTTTTATTTTTTTTTTGCCAAATCTATTGATACTTGTCATCAAGGAAACCTACATGCTAAGTTTCTGCACTCTGTTCATGTAGTTCTTGTAAATTCATACAACTGTTGTTCTTTGGTGGAGAATATGAATATGAAATTTGCTGTAATAATTTGCCAATATTTTCTTTTTCAGAATTAAGGAAATCATTAATGCATCAAAGACCATAAGTACACCAATTATCACAGCCCACTTGGAGAATGACAGTGATGCAGAATTTGCAAGGAGAGTTAAAGGAAGAATTGAGAAAACTACCCTTGGAGAGGTTAGTTGAATTTAGATGTTATGCAACATGATATCATTAGAAAGGAAGATATAAGTATTTTGACTGTTTGTGGGATGTAATGTACAAACTTCTTTCGATGATTTCTTTATTGCAGTTTTCAAATAAGATTATTATTCAAGTTTAAAAAAAATACAAGGATAACTTCATTTTCAGATTTTTTTGTTTGCATTGAATTAGTTACAATGACACTCTTGTCCAATGCCTTTTCCATTAACAATAATTTACCTATTTGGATTGTAAAGTAAAGTGCTCCCCTGTGCATAGCACCATGCCATGAAGGCGTATAGGGGGTGTGGGGGTAACGCCCCGTAAGAATATAGTTTATATAAACATTATGGATGGGACAGAATAATTGCTATAATCCACTATATCAATAAATAGCCTGTAATTTAGTGCAAAATTTTGCCATTAGTTTTGTAAAATAAATGTGTGAACACTGAGTTTCATTTTAAATTCATTGCATTCACTTACATACAAATATTAAGTAAGGAGGTTAACATTCATGTTCTTCAAGGAACATTTGCAATTTTATATCTGATTAGTAGAATATATGTTACCTGTATCTGTAAATATTTATCGGTGTCAGTTAAAATTTCACATCGGTATACCCCAAATAAATGTTTTCCAAGGAGGATTTTTCAAGAGACATTCTTCAAGATCAATAACTTATTTGGAAATGAAGTTTCTGATGCAAAATGGGAGTAATTTCAATAAGTAATAGTAATCATCAGTTTTCAGCAAATGGCTATTTCTGTAGGTGGAAGTAGTTCTCTACAATTGCCTAACCTTAACATGACTTGAATGTCAGTAGTAACAACAGCTCACCAAAGTTGTTGAGTCAGGTAGTTTTCAGATAATCTAAGATAGTATTTTAAAGAAGTCTGTAAAAATAGGATATCTTTATACCAGTGTTCTGTATAGTGAAAATATAAGAAAAGAGCCTCCCTTCCTTGGGAGAGATTGAATATTTTCTATACTTAATATGTACTTGCAAATTTAAGTTAACATTTTTAATGTTATATCCTTACTTGCAGGTATCTGCATATATAGAGGAAGTGTTCCTACCAGATGATTGTTTTCTGTTAATCAAATTAGATGTTGACAGGATACGCTTACTGAAGTTAGAAGTTAACGCAGAGTCTATTAGATATTCGTAAGTATAATAGTATTTTTATTTGGTATGCAACAGTAATGTCAGTATTCAGTGGTTTTTTTATTTCTCTCGGCTTATGCCTAGCTCTGAATTACATCTCAAGACTTGTATTTTAAAATGAGTCATTCTTATATTAGAGTGAGAAATGTAAGCTGTACAATAAGATAAATGCTGCAAACTAATGTTCTATTAAACTTGACCCCCCCTTCCCCCAAGCAGCCTTTTTCCCGACCACTTCCAACTATACTTCTTTTATCTTTGTTGAAAAATTTGTAAAATTATGAATTTAGTAATGGTAAACCTGTGATGTATATTCATTTTCAGACTTTGTACATCTCGCCTGAAGATAAAACCACACAATGTGACTGTTGTATCAGAGACCATCATAACCATTAAACCAGGACAGTCCAGTAGGTCAACAATGTACCATATGCTTCAACATTTGAAGGAGCAGATTCCGAAAATAGTGATCAAGGTAAGTTGCATCTGAATGATTGTTAATAGTGCTAAAGCTGTCAGTGCCAGCAAATGTCAGTGTATTGTTATTGGAAAGCAAGTGTGTGTGTCTGTGTGTGCAAAAAATGCAATTTTTAGGGATGGGCCTATAAGAAATTTTGGCCAATACCGATAATATACCGATAACCGATATGCTACCAATCCGATATAAAATTAGAAATGGTCCTTGAAGAACCTGTAATGTTCATTGATCTCCTTCATAAATGTGTGTTTCGAGGTGACTGCAGTGCAAAAGAAGTTGAATATTTAGACATTTACTTTCTTAGAAAGAATGACATGGAGATTATCCATAAAAATTACAACAAAATTGCAGAATTTTGCACTAAATTATAAGATATTTATCGATATATTCGATTGGTAAAATAATTGGTAATTTTACCGATACACCGATATGCCTATATTGGCTGATACCGATTAATTGGTCCCATCCCTAGCAATTTCCATTAATTCATTGCCCGTATTGTGCACTAAAAGTGAATTTCACGATTACAGTGAAACCGTGATTTTATGTTTTTGAGAGGACCAGGCTGAAAAAACTTAAGATGCGAGGAAAATTTTATAACAGTTTGCTATGTTGGGACCATCAAAATTGAATGTATAATGCAGGAAACCATAAAATCCAGGAATGTAAAATCGGGGTTCCACTGTATTTTTGTTGTTTTGCATCACCTCTGTGTCACTTTTGGCTTATCACGATGATGAACCAGCAGTTTGAGTGGTCTGAGCATATGATACAACAATGTGACAAGGCATATTCAATATTAATGACCCCCTCTTTTTACCTTGTAGACTTCCTCTCATCCTAAGATAAAAATAAATTTAGTTTTTATTAATTTAATAATTGCAATGCTTTTTACAATGCAATAATTACAGAAAAGCATGAAATTATAACATGAAAGTTCAAAATACATGTGTCAGGTACATGTATAGGTTCACAAATTATGAACGCCTTTTCCCTGTGCATAATAAGCATGGAATTCTCATGGTGGTATGACAGAAAACTGCACGAGTTTCATACACTGTACATCATAATTAGTAACACCCCACAAACTGCCTGATTTCAAAACTAAATGTCAGAAGTAAAACTCACACTCAACCAGAAACACTGTACTTATCCAAGAACATGTGCAAGTATTATGTGTCAAGGTCCCTTGACATGGGGCCCACTGACTTGTATTGTGTAGCCCTGAATAATGATATAATTGGACAGAAGTATAACCAGGTTTACAAGGAAACAATCATACATAAGTAATTCCATAATAGTTTCACTGATTTCCTATAAGTTGTAAGATTTTTATTTTGTTTAAAAGATCTATGTAGGCTAAAATGATATTGTTGAAATGATTTCCCAGGGATTGCCAACAGTGAACAGAGCTGTTATTCACATTGATGACTCAAGAGGTGTTACCCGGTATAAGCTGTTTGTGGAAGGTGATAATCTACGAGAGGTGATAGGCACACAAGGTGTAAAAGGAACTAAAACTACTTCCAACAATACGTATGAAGTCTTCCTAACTCTTGGGATTGAAGCAGCAAGGTAATTTGATAAGAACTGTAGCATTAATAGCTAGTAATTAATGTGGATTAATATGTATTTCTCAGTGGTTAATGTATTAAATAGGAATTGTAGCTTTCCTGATGACGTGATTCAAACAAGTGTTCTCGGATTATGGACCATATTAAGTTGGTATTAACCTCAAGTGTGTGGAGCACATACATTCCTCACATCATCAGACAATGTTGATTTTAGACCAAATATAAGGTTAAATATGCATGGACAAGGAAGTACAGTTTAGACTCTAACATCTGATTAATTCGCTCTGGATTCTGGTGTTTCGTTGGCAGATGTATTGTTTTTACAGAGAAGTGGATTCCATCCATGACTGACTCCCCTGTTGAGGTTTGCACTTGATTGTGCAATGGCTATGACTTCTTTTATGCTCTCGGTCTAGTAACAGCACATTTATCTAAGATTTTAGTATGTGCAAATAAAATTCTGTGACCCTCTATGATGGTGTGTTCTGCTAATCTGGACTTTTCTTGAACAGTCTGATGTAGCTTTAATTTCATTTTGTTCCTATCCTATGTTGTCCCACATTCACAGGAATTGCAGTATACTTATGATATTTGGAGTTCCGGATCATCTTTGACTTAGTGAAGTAGATCTTGGTCTTAAGTGGTGGTCTATGAATGGTCTTTACCCTGTGCCTGTTGAGAATTCTGCTAAATTTTCCAGAGGCGTGTCCAATGAATGGTACACTCCTGTAGGTTTGAACACTTAAAGAATGTGCCACTTTATCTGAATAGGAGGGTATGACAGTTATAATAGGGCATTCTATTGGATGAGAGCATGCATGCGCTTGAAATGTTAGAGAAGTAAATGCCAACTTAACCTTGCTCATAACCCGAGAACACTTCTTTGAGTAATTGATTCATTTGCTTTATTTTACTTCACTTTTTGCGCCACTTTTGGCTAATTTGCGAAGATGTGGATGAGGGATAATATGATGAAATTAATGATTGGACATTCAAAAACATCCATGCCCAAGCCAGGATTCGAACCTGGGACCCCTAGCGTCGTAGCGTGATGTGCTAACCACTCTGTTACGGGGTCTTCTTTGAGTAATGTATTAAATTTTGGAATAATGTTTGATTTTTCAGACACTGACCTAACTTCAGTTTCCACTTCCTTACCCTTCCTTTATATGGAGATTTTTCTGTTGGTCCAAACATGAGGTTTGCACAGACAACGAGATCTAGTAATTTTGTGTCTAGATTTGGGGCTAGAAGATGCCTCATTTCAGTGATAAATGAACCTACACCCAGCCACATGTTTATGTTCTTTATAATACACGTATGCCTGTATTATACACCAGTATTATACACCAGTGCGAGCCTCAGCTAGAGATGGGTCACTGGTGGCCGATAGTGAAACCTCCCTCAGATATGAGAGGGAGCTGCGAATAAGGGGAAACCCAAATAAGCAGTACCGGACCGAGGCGGCAAAGCTATCGGGTGTAGAGGGTGTCCAGTGGCATGAACATACTCAGCAAATATCACAGATACCCATCGACAGCCTTGTGTCATGGTGAATAAACACTGCCATAAAAGTGTTTGTCCCCCACTGCCTTGTGTGCCTGGAGGGATCCAGAAAGGCTAAGGGAGTTGGAACCCTGACATAAAATAAGGGTGTACCTGAGAACCCACAGATGGCAGCTCCACTACTCAGGTGTAGGCTGTGACAGGCCTTATTAGCAGACAGCTGAAAACATAAGAAATTGAAGGAAAGAAAGAAGCAAGCCAGACTGGAAATTGGAGACGACACGAGCTAAGAATAGGGACATTGAATATTGGAACACTGACAGGAAGGACTGAAGAAATTGTGCATCTAATGGAGAGAAGAGGGATCGACATATTTGGAATGATCGAAATGAAATGGAAAGGAAGAGGAGAAATGAAATTGAGGAAAGACTATAAACTGTACAGGGCAGGTGAAGTGGGGTTGGATTTGTGGTCAGAAGTGGAATAAGTGAGGAAGTAGAGATGGTAAATGAGAGAATAATAAAACTAAAAATGAATGTAAGGGGGAAACTAATAGAAATAATTCAAGTGTATGCCCCACAAACAGGCTATACAAGGGAGAAAAGAGAAGAATTTGAAGACTTGGAGGAATACGTAGGAAAGGAATAGCAAATTGTGATGGGTGATTTTAATGCACAAGTGGGAAGAGACAGGAAAGGGTATATGGAAGTACTTGGAGCAGATGGATGGGGACAGAGGAATGGGGGGTGGAGGAAGAGGCTACTGAGCTTTTGTCAGAGAAACAGACTGTTAGTAGGTAATAGCTGGTTTAAGAAGAAATATGACAGCCATAAAATTACAAGATACAGCTGGAATAATGAACAAAAGTCTGTAAAAGATTATATACTAGTAAACAAGGAAGTAAAGAAGAAAATGAACAACATTAAAGTAATACCCAGTGAGAACTTAGACAGTGACACAGGCTACTATAGCTCTTTTCAGTTGTTACGGCGTGCGCTTTAGAAGCTGGCAGGGGAAGTGGAGAGCGGGGAAACGACCTATCCAGCGCAACGAGACAGGCCGGTTAGAGAGAGAGACTGCAACGTTGCCAGAGTAGCGGGCAAGGGGAGTTGAAATAGAAAGAACCATGAAATACAGACGTCCCATTGTTCACGTATGGCCTGAGAATGCGTATTATCCCCATCTTGTGGTCAGTATAGAATACCGATAAGTGTATGATATCAAGTGTATACGTTGTAGGAATTCTTTCCAATTGTACCGAATGTTAGCTAGCATTGTCCATTACAATCACTGCGTCTTTGATGTTCCTTTCGTCAAGCGTATCTAAAAACTGCAAAAAGCACTGAAAACTAATTTACATTCCTGTAGAAAACCAGTGTGACTGGAACCTACGTGACAAACAACAATGCGCCCACCTTTACCCAAGGGCACTTTTAAACCCCCTGTACCCTCTTTATTTTGCCAGATTTTCGTTGGAGCGTAATTCTGATGTATGTACGTTTCATCTAAATGAAATACCTATATAGGACAAAGGTTCCTTATTTTTTAGAAGATGCATTTTTTGCAAAAACGTTACTCTGGATGTAACTATATCGGCTCTCTCCATCAGAAATCGTCTACCGTCATTGCTCTTTTTGTACTTGAACCCCATATACTTCAGTATCCTCCACAACGACGAAACTCCCCACTGAAGCTTATTTGTGTTTGCAAATCAACGCGTACTTGTTCAGTGTTGGATAATCACCCTTTACATAATACCCGAGGATAATTCTTCTTATTATATCTTTATCGCAACCGTCGATTGCCTTTGTGATACTGTTCCTTTTGATTCGTTTGCGCGGTGATTCAAATGACATGGAACCCGACGCCTCAAGACTGTCTTTGCCTTCCCTAACAATATGCTGCACAGTTCGTGTACTCACTCCACAAGCTTCCGACACTCTCTGTTGCACTTTGTGCACACTTACCAAGGGACCACTGTTTTCTGCTTCCTTTTGAAAATATCCATGAACCCTATTGATTATTTTCCTGCATTGGCTACAAACTACCTCTTTCCTGTTCGCCATCATACTTACTGCATTAATAAGCACAAAGCTCCCTATGGAACAACGAGAGTACAAATAAACGTCACATTACATGCCACATACATGTTTATCGAAGAAACAATGCAGTTAGGCAATACACGACGCGACAACAATTACTCCCACGTATGTTATTCCTACATTCCGCTCATAACAAACAGGAATCAACACTGGGGCAAAACACCATCAGCAACGCGGTGAATTGGCAACACAGCAACGTGCAGAACGAAGTTAGCGTTGCAGCTTCCTCCTGCAACTGCGTAACTCTCGGCTCCACCGCTAGGTGGTCTGTTCTCTGGTTGGTCAGCGGCATGTTCCCCGCTCCCCACTTCCCCTGCCAGCTTCTAGAGCGCACGACGTAAGAACTGAAAAGAGCTATAGTAGATGTGAGATGGAAAATAAAAGATAGAAGGGAGGAACAAGAGAGAAGGATAAGAGTGTGGAAATTGAAGAATAAGATGATAAAAGAGAAATATCAAGAAATATTGCAAACAAAAGTGCCAAGAGGAGGACCCAAAGGAGTAGAAGCAGAATTAGTAAAAGCAGCTGAAAAGGTATGTGGAAGGACAAGCAAGAAAAGAAAGAAGAAAGAACATGGTGGAATGAAAGAACTAGAGAGGCAGTGAAGAACAAAAATGATGCATTTAGAAAATGGTGTAAATGTAAATCACAAAATGCACGAGAAGAGTATGTGGAAAAGAAGAAAGAGGCAAGAACAGTAGTAAAGGAGGAAAGAAGAAAGTGGATTGAAGAATGGCCAAAGTGCTAGAGGAAAATGTAGGTGGGAACAAGAAAGTATTGTACCGATTAGTGAGAGAAAGAAAAAAAGAAAGAGGAGACAGCTGTAAGCTAAGGGATGAAAGGGGAAACATAGTGGAAGAGGATAAAGAAATGTGGTGAAATCATTTCGAGTAATTGCTGAACGTGAAAAAAGGAAATAATCATGAAGAAGTGAGGGAAAAAAAACAGGAAGGGAAAAAGTGGAGGAAGCTCGGAAGAGAGGTAGAGCACCTGGAGTAGATGAGGTGCCAGTGGAAATGATACTAGGAGCAGGAATGATTGGTGTGCAGTGGCTGTACAGTGTGTTAAAAGCAGTGCGGCAAGAGAGAAAAGTGCCAAGAGATTGGACAAAGGGACTAATACAGAAGGTTGCCCATGATAAAAATAGTCTACTTTGAACCTCACAACTGGCTAGTAAATCCCCTTGTGCCACCAACGATTGTGTTCGATGTGACGACCACGGGCCCGAACGATTGCCCGGCAGCGTAGTTTCCACTGTAGCAAACTCCTGCTTAAAATGGGAAGGTGAATGTCTCGCCATACCCCTTTGGCAACTTTCCCAAGACCCTGCAAGGTACGGGAACAGCATCGAGCAAGTGTGTTTTTCAGGAGTCCAAACCCACAGTAGTCCATTGGTGAGGGATGGACAAAATGGGATCACTCGAATTCCTGTCTCTTCTGCCTTGCTTGCATAGAACACCTAGGATGCTCAAGCGATATGGCTGGAGGCCTTGTCTATGTGGATCCATACATGTGTGGTCTCGTCACCGTACAGGTGGGGGATGCGTGTGTCGTACGGAGGGGCCATAACGTTCTCCTGGAAGTAAGCTGCGTTGACTTTGGTGTTGGAAGGCACTTTGACTAGTGGCAGCGTTCCCCAACTGCAATATCCGGCCACCACCAGAAATCCCTTGGAAAAAGTTTTCCTTGCACTGCAGCACAAAGTCAAAACGGCTCTTCTGGTATGTTGGACGATAGAAAATGGATCGAACTCTGTTGGTTTCATCTAGGTAGAGCCACCCCTCATCCAGGGTACACACCCATTTCCACTTGTCCCCTGCAAGGTATGTTTCATACAGTTTTCTGGCATTTGTGAACCTTTCATGGATGTGGCGGTGTTGGAGTTGCGTTGATTCTTGTAAGAAAACACAATCACAAATGCACACGCTGATTCTTTTGAGACATCTATTTTCTACCTGTAATGCACTAACTACCATGAAGTATCACTGAAAGGCAATTCTAATCACTTTAGACGACGTATGTGCTTAGTAATGTCCAGCTGTGGTTATCGCGATTCGCGCCATGTTGCTTCTCTCTCACTAACCGTTTTCTTTGCTTGGCGCCCACGCAAACAGCTGATACATGGACCACATACGCCATCTCTTGAGAATAAAAGTAATTTAACACACATCATCAAAACCAAATAATGAAAACAAGAACACATTCCTATACATATTCCCCCCTCTTGATTGGATAAATTCCAATCAACAGATTTGCTAATTCAATTGTCATTAGGTAAGGGAATCAATTTGTTCACTGGTCTTTTAGTAAAACCAGTTTTTGATCTAATTTTTGCCACACGCACTACACCGTCTTTACCAGGAAACGTCTCTTCCACTACTGCTATTTTCCATGTAAGTGGAGGTGCGTTGTCTTCTTTGACCAGAACCACCATGCCTGGTTGAAGATTTTCTGTTGAAGCCGTCCATTTACGACGCTGTTGTAGTTCGTGGAGATAATCCTTCGACCATCTTTTCCAAAAATGTTGTTGTAATTGCTGAATGTGTTGCCATCTAGAAAGACTGTTTTGGGGCAAGTTAGTTAAATCAGGCTCAGGTATGGACATGACAGGTGACCCTATAAGAAAGTGACCAGGTGTTAAGTAAAAGGTGTCACTGGGATTATCAGATATTGAGGTCAGGGGTCGGGAATTGAGGCATGCTTCAATTTGCGTTAACAATGTTGCAAGCTCTTCGTATGTCAAAGTAGCATTTCCCACTATCCTCTTAAAGTGATATTTCATAGACTTTACAGCGGCTTCGCACAATCCTGCAAAGTGGGGCGCGTTAGCTGGAATGAAGTGCCAGTTGATTCCATCTTTTATTGCAAAATCTTCAAGTCCACCTTTTAGCTGTTCTGCTTTGAAGAGTTGACTGAGTTCTCTCAGTTCTCTATTAGCTCCAACAAAATTAGTCCCGTTGTCACTGTATATGTTTTGACATTTTCCTCTTCTAGAAACAAATCTGCGTAGAGCAGCGATAAATGCCTCTGACGTTAAGGAAATAACTGCTTCAATATGCACTGCTTTAGTAGCCATGCACACAAATATAGCTACATATCCCTTGGTAGTGATTCTGCTTCTTCTGTTTGTTCTTATGATGCAAGGACCAGCATAATCTACTGCTGTATTTAAAAATGGACGTGATGGTGTGACTCTTGGGCTTGGTAATTGTCCCATGAGTTGATGTGACGCCTTGGCTTGCAACTTAAAACATATTAAGCATTTATGCAAGACAGATCTTACTGTTTGTCTGATATGTGGAATCCAGTATTCCTGTCTTAAAGAGCTTATCAACAATTGAGGCCCTGCATGTAATAAACGACGATGTTCTGATTCAATTATGAGTTGCGTCAGATGATGTTTGGTAGGCAAAATTAATTGATATTTGCTCTCATATGGCAATTCTGAATTTTCGAGTCTTACACCAACTCGTAACAGCTGTCTGTCATCAATAAATGGATGAAGATCCTTGATAGGACTATTTTTTGATACTTGTTGTCCTTCTTCTAAGTCATGAATTTCTTGTGGAAATGAAATGCGTTGCACAATTAAGATACATTTCATCAGTACTGCACGTAATTCAACATAAGAAAAGTTTCCTGTTCTCTTCGAAACAGGATTCTTAACATTGTAAATGAATCTGTAGCATGTTGCTACTACACGAAGCAATCTCTGTAATGTGGAAAATCTCAGCATGAAATCTGCTTCTGTTCCATGTATCTTGCTAAACATTGATGTAACTATCTTCCTTTGTTCTGTTATGCATTCTTCAAGTTCGCTATTTTCCATAACATGTAATGGCCAAGTACTTCTTTTAACCACGTAGGTCCATTCCACCAAATTTCCGAATCCTTGAGGGCTCTTGGTTCTACTCCCCTTGTTATCAAATCTGCTGGATTACACTTAGATGTGACATGATGCCATTGGTTAATAACAGAAAGTTCCTGGATCTGTGCAACACGGTTACCTACGAAGGTTTTCCATCGATTGGGGGACGCTGCTAGCCACCCAAGTACGATTTTTGAATCTGTCCAAAAATATGTACTGTCAATTGGAATTCTCAAAATTGGTGTTGTTTTCTTAACTAGTTTAGCTAATAGAAGAGCACCGCACAATTCTAGTCGTGGTAAAGTAACTTTTTTTATTGGCGCTACTCTTGACCTTGCGCACAGTAATTTAACATTGATTCTTCCTAACTCATCTCTTGATCTAATATAAGTGCAACAACCATAAGCTCCTTCTGCTGTGTCGCAGAATCTATGTATCTGAATGTCATTTGTCTTTTCTATTGTCAGTACAAATCTCTCTATTTGGATGTGAACTATATCTGGTAGTTGTTGATACAAATTCGTCCATTGGTTTCTTAAATCGGAATCTAATTGTTCATCCCACTCCAATTTACAACTCCAAAGTTTCTGCAAAAACATCTTGTATAAAATGACAGTTGGACTGATAAGTCCCAGTGGATTAAATATGGAGCTAACAATTGACACAACTTGTCGTTTGGTTATGTTCGTTAATGGTGAACAAAAGTCTCCATATTTCGCTACTTTGCACGAAATTAAAAATTTGTCTGTTCATGGTTGCCAGATGAGGCCTAATGTGTTTATTTCTGCTTCATTATTGAACTGAAATGGTAAATGAACTTCTCTGTGTTCTGGTACTGCTTGCACCAATTCCTCACAATTGGAGCACCATTTGCGTAAAATAAATCCACCTCGTTTCAAGAGTTCATTCAGTTCAGACTGTAAGTTGAGCATAGTTTCAATGTTATCACCTCCTGATGCTACATTGTCACAATAAAAATCCCTTAATAATATGCTGGATGCATTGGGAAAGTTTTCGTTTTCCTGTCTTGCAAGCATTTGTAATGCTGCAACAGCTTGGTACGGCGATGAGGTTAAGCCATAAGTTACAGTTAATAATTCATAAGTTTGTATTTCTTCGTTTGGTGATTTTCTCCACAATATTCTTTGATATTTAGTGTCATAATGATGGACTCTAATGTTGCGAAACATCTGAGCTATATCTGCTGTAAAAACTATCTTGTGCGTTCTGAACCTCAGTACAATAGAGTATAGATCTTCTTGGACTGTAGGCCCTGTCATTAGAACATCGTTAAGGGATAGTCCACTGTCTGTTTTCGATGATCCATCAAATACAACTCTCACAGGTGTTGTAGTACTTTCTCTAATAATAGCATGATGCGGTAGGTAATATGACTCCTTGTTCTCTTCATCAGTAGTTTTAATTTGCTTCATGTGGCCTAATGATTCATAATTGTCCATGAATTCACAATAGTTCTGCCTGAGTGTTGGCTGTTTTGTTAATCTTCTTTCCAACTGATGAAATCTTTTGTCTGCTTGTTGAAACGAATTCCCTAATTCAGTATGATTTGGTTTGAATGGTAGCCTAACCATAAATCTACCATCCTTCTGCCTGATGGTTGTTTCTTGAAAATGCCTTTCACAATCCATTTCTTCTTTGCTCTTGGTCTTTGTGACTACTTCCTCTAACTCAAAAAACCTCTGTAATTGTAATTGAAGGCTATCTTCAGTACGTACAAAACATGAAGTAACTGTTGTAGGTGCTTCACATTGTTGAGGCATAGCTCCTGCTAAAATGTATCCTAACTCTGTATCTTGAAGTACAGGATAATTTCCTATTCTTGTTCTTCTATCTGAACGTAGTAGCAAGAAAAATAGTTCAGATCCAATCAACAAATCTATGTTGCCTGGCTGATGAAATGAAGGATCAGCAAACTGAATATCCTTTGGGAGATTCCAAGTACTGCAATCGATTACCTGTGTGGGCAAGTCGCCTGTGATTTTTGGTAACACAAGACACTTCACTGTTGTTGTATAGTTAGATGTTCTAGACTGGATTACAACATCTACACAATGTTTAGTTTCAAGACACGAATTGTTTATTCCCTGAACTGGAACAACATAGTTTTCTTTCTTCAGTCACAGTTTTTGCACTAATGATGTAGTTACAAAATTTGACTGACTCCCACTGTCTAAGAGAACTCTGCAATAATGAAATTGTCCATTGTTGCCTTTTACCTTCACTAAGGCAGTTGACAATAAAACTTGTGAAGTGTGTCTTTCTTTGACTGTACAATATGAAGATTGAGGTGCTTCATCTCTTGCCACATTGTTGCTTTCTTGAGGAGACACCCTGGAATTCAATTGTTGTCTATTGCTTGTATTGTTACTCACACTCGCCGATCTTGGTCTTTCAGGTGTATCCCTGTGCAAGAGAGTATTATGTTTCAAATTACAAATTTTGCAATTTCCAGATTTACAAAATTTCACTGAATGTTTTGAAGATAAACAATTAAAACAAAGACCTTTCTTCTTCACAAATTCTTGCTTCTGTTTATAACTTGCCTGTAAGAAAGTCTCACATTGGTACAAAGTATGATTTGCGGAACAGTACATGCACTGAATGTTAGTGGATGTTGCTAAATACGTGTTGCTTTGTTTCATGAATTTACCTTGTTTATCATGTGATTGAAACTGCTTAGCATTGGTGTCACTATGTGTCAGTTTCATGTTTTCTAAAGCTTGACACCTGCGCTCTACAAATGCAAATAATTCTGACAAGGTAAGAAAGTAATCATGCTCTTGTGATAATTCAAATTCCTTACGAGTATTGTGATCCAAATGAGATACAAAATGTTGTGATAAAATGACTTCATCCAAAGGCACCTCAAGTTTAAGAGCCTTTAAAGCATTCAGATTTGAGGTTGCTGTATTTACAAACTGTCTCAATTCATTTGCATCTTCTTTACGCAGCGACTTTATGTGTAATAGTTCACTAACGTAATGTGATGCAATAAGCCTGCTATTATCATATCTTTCAGTGAGCAAGTTCCATGCTACTGTATAATTTGCCTCACTAACTTGCAAGTTTGAAATGAGCTTACTGGCTTGTCCCTTTAAAGAGGACCGCAAATAATGAAATTTTTGTATTGCTGGTAATGTATTGTTATCATAGACCAACACTTTAAAATTGTCCTTGAATGGAAGCCAGTTTTCATAATTTCCATCAAAAGAGGGTATGGAAATCTTTGGAAGTCTAAGTTGAGACTGAACTGACGTAACAGAACTAGTACTAACACTGGGCTGATTCATTTGATCATGCCGCATCACTATTGTCTCCATTTGAGACCTAATGCTATAGTACTTTTCTTCAAATTCTATTCTGTGAACTTCCTCTTCGGTTGCTTCCGATTGAAGTTCCAAACTGGTTTGAACGTCATTGAATTTGTCCCACATCTCTGTCAAGTGACTTAATCTCAATTTAATTTCCTGAACACTCTGTATATTAATGTCAAATGCATCGACGAATGCTTTCATACGGGTCAATTGCCCTTTGTAGCTTCCTCGCACAACTTTTAAACGTTTAATCTCTGCCTCTGTCATGGTGAAAGGATAACTGATAAGGTTTCACAATAATGCAATTAATGAACGTAATGTAATGTAAAGAAAGGAAAAGGAAATTGTACTAAAATGAGCCTGATTACCTGCAAACTTCAGCGCTGCCGATGTTGGACACACAATCGTCTCGCCGGTTGGAAACACTGCTGCACTGCTCGCACGAAGAATCAGCTGATTTCCTTCCCCGCCTTCTGAATATGCTTGCTACGCAATAAATTTAGTATCGAGATTCCGGAATGTACCTTCTGCCACCCGCACGAAACGTTCAGTTCTTGAGACACGAATCCACACACCTGGACCACGCTATGTCAATGCAAAACTAGAACACACCGTTCACCACAAAGTTTACAGTTCACAGTCAGGTAGAGGTAAGACATCCAAGGCTTGGAGGACCATAAAAATGTTGGAGTTGCGTTGATTCTTGTAAGAAAACACAATCACAAATGCACACGCTGATTCTTTTGAGACATCTATTTTCTACCTGTAATGCACTAACTACCATGAAGTATCACTGAAAGGCAATTCTAATCACTTTAGACGACGTATGTGCTTAGTAATGTCCAGCTGTGGTTATCGCAATTCGCGCCATGTTGCTTCTCTCTCACTAACCGTTTTCTTTGCTTGGCGCCCACGCAAACAGCTGATACATGGACCACATACGCCATCTCTTGAGAATAAAAGTAATTTAACACACATCATCAAAACCAAATAATGAAAACAAGAACACATTCCTATACAGGCGGTCTGTGAGACGGTGTTTGCATGCTTTGTGACGTGCTTCCAAGGAGAGGTCCTTCCGGATGATGTTGGAAACTGTGCCTTTTGAGATACCGTGGTGTATAGCCAAACTTCTCTGTGTTGGGGGATTGTCGTGATCTCACAGTTTCCGGCCGACCACGTACCGCAGGGGCCTGTTGGGCACATCGTCGGATGATGAGATGGATGCAGAAAGACTTCCAGTAAGAGCTTACAATGCACAAGGAGTGGGAGTGGGAATAAGGCCAAGGGGGAGACCAAGATGTTGGTGGAAAGAGCAGATAGCAGAGAGTGTTAGGGGAAGATGACAAGATTGGAATGCCATGGAAAGAGAGGAGTGGTCGAAGACCAGGAAAAAATGGAGAGGCTTGACTTCTATGCCGACCCAGCCAGAGGCAGGAAGCTGCGAAGGATGATGATGATGATACACGTATTTGAGCATGCATCTTAGTTAATTTTTGGGATGTAAGTAATAGTCTTTTTGGAATGTCAACCTCTTATCCATGTGGATACTTGACACTGCATTTTTGCAAGCTCGTGAAGCTCTTGTCACCTGGATCCAAAGTCAGGATAATCCTCTGTGGTTGTGTGGGGGCCTTGTATTTTCTCCTTGTGTGCTGAATAGTCATACAAAGCAATGGCAGTTACCTCAGATTTTGGTTTTTAGTCTTGATAAAGATTTCATCTCTACAAAGTGATTTTTAACCAGAATATGAGCTCTGTTCTTAAAAGCAGGACCTGTCCCTATATTGTATAATAGGTGCAGATAGCCTACGTGTTGATGGACTCATTAAATCGAAATATTAGAACATGTCCTGGCTATTGCAAGGAAAATTAAAACTAGCAAAATAATTACAAATTTTCTCTACCCATTATAAAATCACATGATTTTTATTTACTTTCCAGATCTACAATCATCAATGAGATTCAGTATACCATGGAAAACCATGGAATGAGCATTGATAGAAGACACTTGATGCTTGTTGCTGATCTTATGTCCTGCAGAGGTGAAATTTTGGGAATTACACGTCATGGTCTTGCGAAAATGAAAGAATCTGTTCTTATGCTTGCCTCTGTAAGTTCCATATGTCTCCAGATTTAGTATACATTAGCATTTTTAGTTTCTTACCATTCTGTTGACAATTCAAGATCTCAAGTAGATATAGTATTCATGATGTTTGCGGTAAGCGCAGTTTAGAATTACTTACGTGACGCGGTATCATCTCTGCTCTAGATGCCATGTCCTTAGTGAATAAAGACAGAGAGTCTTCGAAATGAATAGGATATAACCATTAAATTGTGCAACGTGGAAATACGAAATTTCAAAATTTCATGTAAGTAAAGATATAGTATTGTTCTAACACTTTAAGAATTGTGTCATTGGCCTTCTTAAAGTTAGTTAGGTTCACTAAAAGCATCAAAAGCAATTGGTATGTATAGTTTTTATTATTTCATTATATTGGTCTTCATGTTTGAAATAAGGCATTTATTATGAATGCATTGTAAACTTTGATGTACATAAGACAATGTTCCTTCCATGACATAACTTTTCTATATTCTAGATGTATCATTCCTACAAAAGATTTTTAATTGGGATGGAAAGATACACATTTGTAGCATTAAAGTATTGATAATGTAGAAAAGTTGTACCACAGATGGAACGTTGCTTTTATGTACCAATCAAAGTTCTCAAAATAAAAGCTGTCAACTCGGTGACAATGCATGTTGAGTGCTGGATTCATATTTTTGACACCAAGTCCCAGGTTCAATTCCTGTCATGTGTGTCTCACTATTCATCCTCATTATCATTAGTCTAGGAAAATACAAAATAAATAATGTTGTAATATGGACGATAGCAAAGAATTTTACCAGTGTTGTTACAGAACTATGTAAAATGTACCATAACTAGCTGATAGTGTTGCCACCTGATAGTCTACTTGGTCGAGGAGTATATTGATGGCTGTTCTCACCACCTAGAAGAAGAGATCTCTAGTAGGGGTGGGACCATTGTATTTGTTTGTGTATTCAATTTCATCTAATTTTAACATTTGCACCTAATCCTTTCTTCCAATATTTTTATGGTCTTCTATTGAAAAATATATTGTTGCAATGGTACCGCTTACAAATGCAAGGAGTATTAATGACGATATTTTAAATTTAATTTCAGTTTGAGAAGACTGCAGATCATCTTTTTGATGCTGCCTATTACGGCCAGAAAGATGCCATTACAGGTGTCAGTGAGTGCATCATCATGGGCATTCCTATGAACATTGGCACTGGAATATTTAAGCTTCTGCACAAATATCCTTTTGAATAAATAAAGTAAAAGAAATGTTTAGAATAAGTTTAAGTTCATGTACTGCATAAGAATACATTTATACATTGTTTTACAAGTTACAGTTCTACAGCGACTAAGTAACCCATGCAGAGCCAGAATAATCTTAGGGAGCTTTCAGACTGAAGCGACAGGTGACAAGCAATACGTGTCACTTGGCAGTGAACCCTCAGTAATCAATGCAACCTTTCAAACCAAAGTAACAAGATTAGCTTCACATGTTGCTCAGACTGGGTCATTTTCTGAATACTGTGCAATGTTTTGCCTCGGTCTGTTCACACATGCACGGTGAATGCCTGCTTGCAGACTGAATGGCACGTGTCGCTTGGTGTGAAATCCCTATATTGTTTGTTGCCTGCTGCTTGTCACTTCGGTCTCAAAGCTTCCTTAAGGGTATTATATGATTCAATTACTGACATTAACTTTGTTGTCCACTTCACCATATACTGAAATGGTCGTCTCATCATCAGCAGAAAGGATTTGAAAAAAAGAACCTAAATGTTAATGAGAAAAATCAACAGACAGGTTAAAGTTGTGGATAACACAGATGAAGATTAAGGAAGCAGCATCATCATCATTACCTTTGGGGTATTGGGGGGATTTGCCAATATCTTACATACACAATACATTTTCCAGATAATTGGAAAAACAGAGTTCATTGAGACAACGCTGACAGAGACTGTTTCACACAGGTAAAACAGCAGGAGTGAAAAATGAAACAAAATCAGGACTGGCTTCATAGCTCAATTGGTATAGTAATGATATGGTATGTCAGAGACCAAGGTGTGAGTCTTGGCCTAGCTTGCATTTTTCACTTACATTTCTGAAAGATGCACTATATTACTGAATATATAAATATGTATCATGTTAGTAAAATTATTGTCAGTACTCATTAACTTATATGTCTTTTTTTTTACTGCTTTATGTGTAACTAACTACAGGGTTCCCACGCAAACTCCAAATCCATTTTCCCTGAGATTTCCCTGAGTTTTCCAGAATCCTCAATTTTTTTCCAGAGTATTGAATGCACAGTAAATGACTACTATAATTTTACAATGGCCTCCTCCATTTCCCCTCATAGCCATACCATCCTCACCATCTTTATTACTGTTGTTTTCTGATGCAAATAACAAAACTAGTTCAATAATAAAATAAAATTACACTTCTTTGCATGTAATTGAGAACAAAGATGACCAGTTTTCTAGAACTTTAAACAACTCTGAAACAATTTCTGACATATCTGATATAGAACATTGAAATATTTTCACACTTTTCATAGATGTTTATAAATGGATACAATATCAATTAATCTTAATGCATACAATAATAGTTAAGACAAACAAATTATTGGAATTTTTAAAACATAAAAATGAAGTGACACTTATTAGTATCGATTTAAAAAGGAATAATAAGTTACCGATACTGAAATATAAAACAAGAAATGTACTTAATGTCTGATACAGCAAATTAAGAAAGTTTACTTCTCAGAAGCTTCAAGTTTTTGTAATTGTTCTGCAATAGCCTTTGCTTCTTCTTGCATCTTTTGTTGTTTGGTTATAAAGCACAGATCTCACTTGCTTTACATTTCATTTCTTTCCTTTTGTTTTCTTTGTGATCACATTTCTTTCTCATCTTCTGCAATGCTTCTTCGTACGTGCACCTGTAACACTCTGGATCATATCTTTGTTTACTTCTACATTTGACACTTCTCCTACCACTTTCACTGCCTCATAAACTTGCCGAATAGCCACAACAGACACTTCTTTCAAGTTGTCTATTAAAACCTGCTTATTTACAGAAAACCCACTTTCCACATATGCATTGTCATGTGATAAAATCAAAACCAACTTAACAGTGCTCCATAACTCAGAGAAGTCATCCTTGCTCTTCATGACACCTGTAAAAAAAGAATCTAGTGCATCAGTTTTGATTGAAAAGTTACAAAACTTCTCTTTCAATTCCTTTTCACTACTGGCATTGTGCAACAATGTCTTAAACTGGCAAATTACTTTATCACCAGTTACAGCCTTCATTCTCTTTCTCCTGAGAAGTTCCTGTATCAGATCTTCCATGCACTGAGCACATCGCTTTGGAAACTGAGTCATTTGCTTCAGAACTAAACAACTAGCGGCTCACCAACCTGAACTTAAGGGGACTACGTTCCACAATCTTCTCTGTTGTTGGTTGCAAAAAAATTCTGCAGCTAGCAAAAAAAATAAGCTTCTCCTTTTCATTCACCTTTTTAGCTTCCAAAGCAGCTTTGGCACCAATTCCAATATCAATCTTTGTCAAAGGAATCAAGTTGTCAGAATTACTGACATCAATTTGCATTAATTTAATACTATTTTTTGCATTGCTCAAGATGTCTTTTTTGTAAAAAAAGAAGGAAGAAAAGCTTAAAACTACTCCCTAATAATGGAAATCAGATGAACACTGGTTAACTTTAGACATCAGGTTATCTTTATTAAGCATTTTCCACATCTTGAAATATATTTACGTTATGTAAAAGATCGAAATCGGTTAATTGAATTATAAAAAGAGTAAAATTTGTGAGGGTATGTATACACTTGGTCACCAGCCCTGGAATCACATTTAAAAACAAGAAACAGACAAACAAATAGATATGACTTCCTTGCTGAAAAAGAAATGCTACAACAGCTTGGATTATCCACAGACAGGAGTATATAATCTCTCAGTTTTGCTTCATTGGGAACCATTAATCAATTACAAGATTTTCCCGGAGGTTTGTATTTTTTCAAATTCCCTGAGATTTCCATGTTTTCCAGGTGTGTGAGAACCCTGTAACTAACTCTTAGCTTGCAGCAACACAAGCCTTCCCTATCCTGGACAAGATCACTCCAATCTTTTTCATCCTTACCGATGTCCTTTAGGCCCATCTCAACGTTATCCATCTTCGTCTTGGCCTTCTTACAGGTCTCTTACCCTCAGGTTTCCCAGCAAGAATCCTGTAAACTCTTCTTTCCTCTCCCATTCTTTACTTTCTTTATATCCCTTATATCCCTAATTTAGAAATTCCTAAAAATAAAAGGAAAAGAGTCTAAACTTCATAAGAATATGGAAATTAAAATATGGAAGCAGATGACAGACTATGCATAGAAAAATCAAATCAGTTAAATTATCAGCAGTTATCAATACAATGGGATGTTATGATTTGCTAATAATTAATATGCAGTAATTTGTTAGTCCCATTCCTGAAATATTACATAATAATCATTAATAACTTTCCTATGTTTTTGTGTTCCCATTTTGGTTTAAAATTCCTTAAGTAGACCTACAGCAGAAAAGGAGCCCAATCCTCCAACAAGAAGACTGATTTTTGACAATCCAGAATACCATATTCCAGTATAGCAAGAGGGAGAGTGTGTGTATTGCATCAAGGAAAGTTAACAATATATGATTTATGAATTTCTAAACCTCCACAGCCATAACATTAAATCTATTCCAATCTCTATCAATAATTATGGTGTACTCACTGCAGTGTAATTTTTTTTAAAATACATCACATCTTTTATTCACTGTCAAGTACATGCACATTCTCAAAATAGAATAAAGATGACCAATTAAGTACAACATAAATTGAAATTATTAAAAAAGAAAGTTATTTTATGTTTTATTTGAAGAAGAATAAATAGAGAAATGTGCCTCACAGTGATGTATGGAAATGTTTGTGTTAAGTGATGCTAAAATTGTATCAACATTTTTCCATGATGTTATGTAAATATGTACATATGTGAATAAATCTTGTCATATTTATTGTATATATTGATATGTATGGATTTCTTTTACACCTAGTGTGTTTTTATGTATACAGTAGAACCCCAATTTTACGTTTCTGGACTTTACATTTTCCCACATGATACAGTCAATCTTGATGGCACCAACAGAACAAAATGTTATAAAATTTTCCTCGATTTTACATTTTCCTGCATTTCAAGTTTTTTTCAGATTGGTTCCCCTGTATTAAGTTATTTTTTTTAATTTGTTAGTATGCTTCTTCAGAATAGACTTCTTGCAGGTGGCCATCAATCAATATTGAAAATTACTAATGTTGTCAATATAATGAAAGTATTATGTGTAATCCACAATGTATACTAAACCATTTTAGATATCCAGATAGATCCAATAAAAATTTTGAAAGTGTTCTTCATTATTGGAAAAGAGGACAAAAGGTCAAACCAAACTCCATGGCACACTTCTGTTGACTGAAAGTGGCACACTCGTTTGAGTTAAAGTCCAGCTTCGTCGCCGGAAGTACAGCCGAAATAAGTGTTCGGAAAGGAGCAGTGTTGCTTACTATCAATCAATTTAACCATATGCAGGGAATTTTGTGTCTGAGATTCAAAGAAAAGGGATAATGGAAAGAATGCAGCGTAAATATTAATTAACTGGAATTTCCACGTCTACAATCAAAGTAATGTAAATGTGAAATATTCCTGAAATTTATTTGAAAAAGAAGACGTTCGTGATGAAGTAGTTTGATTCGTTAGAATGTGAGGGTCCCGGGTTCGAATTTGGCCTGAGCATGGGTTTTCTTTTTGAGTATCTCTTCATCGTCGCTAGAAGCCGAAAATGGAAAAAAGCAAAACTAAATAACGAAAAGGAAAAATCACAATAAGAATAAGCAAGACAGAAATAGTGCTGTTGCAATTCCTGAAAAGGAGAAGGCTGAAAGAATAAACAAACTCCTTCTCATACACTTTGGCAAACAGAATCGCAAAGTTGGCACTGAATATGCGATGGGAAAAATAATAGAAATCCTAAAGGAAGAAGAGTTTGTCACAGCCAGGGAGCACATGAGAGGAGGTACCCCCCCCTTACCCCCCGTCAGTCATCCAGGCTATTAAAAATAAGTCAATGGTTGTCCTCTCATTTAACTTTAACAGTAAATGGAATTTTGTAAAACAAAAATTGTTGGGCTTTACTTTTTTACACGTGCATGTTGGTTTCGTAATGGAGCACGAATATAGGATTGTGACTTATAAATCGTAAAATTCTTACCAAATGAATGAATGCCTCCGTAGATTCCAGAATAATGACTCTTCATTTTGAAATAGTTTAAAATAATATAATTTATGTGCCATTGGTTAATGAGATTCGTCGTCACATAGCAGAATCCGCTATGTTGACGGAAAGTAGAGAACGGTAATCATTTATGGTTGGGAACACTAACCTTCCACAAAAGCATGATATCCCAACGTCTTCATTAATTTTCATGCACAAGCTTCACTTGTATTTTGTCAGCAATGTGTACAGCATATGAACTCTATCTGGTGAAGTGTATTGCTTTCAAATTAATGTAATTAGCGAGAAGCGACATCAAAAGTTTCAAGCAGGTGTATTTTAAGATGTTCCGTCATTCACGTATACATAGATAGATATTTACAAGGGACCCACTCGATGAATGCTCGCACCTGAAGAATAATTTTCAGATGGGAAATGAAAAAGCCTGGTCCAAATTGTAAAGTCATGTGCAGATTGTAGATGTTATGATCAGAAACAAATAGAATTAACTAGTAACTACAATTATTTACCTAAACATCACTCATATGGCACTTAGAATAAAGCTGTAAAATATGTCTTTTGAACAATTAGCTGTTTGAATTATTATTATTATATTATGCTTATTATAACAGTTGGGCTGAAAAGTTCGTAGGCTAACATAGTAAAAAATATTTTTTTGACAAAATTCGATTTTATTATTCAATATAGTTGCCTTCGAGGGCGATACAACGATTATAGCGGTCATACAATTTTTCGATGCCATTTTTATAGTACGATTTCTCTTTAGCCTCAAAATAGGCCTCAGTTTCGGCAATTACCTCTTCATCAGTGCTAAATTTCTTTCCCACGAGCATTCTTTTAAGGTCTGCAAACAGGAAAAAGTCACTGGGGGCCAGATCTGGAGAATATGGTGGATGGGAAAGCAATTCGTAGTCTAATTCATATAATTTTGCCATCGTTTTCATTGATTTGTGACACGGTGCATTGTCTTGATGAAACAGCACTTTTTTCTTCTTCAAATGGGGCCGTTTTTTCGTGATTTCATCCTTTAAACGCTCCAACAACGCTATGTAATAATCGCTGTTGATGGTCTGGCCCTTTTTGAGGTAATCGATGAATATAATACCATGCGCATCCCAGAATACTGATGTCATAACCTTGCCAGCCGACTGTTGTGTCTTTCCACTCTTTGGATTCGGTTCATCACGTGCAGTCCACTCGGCTGACTGTCGATTGGACTCTGGAGTGTAGTTATGGAGCCATGTTTCATCCATTGTAATATATCGACGGAAAAATTCGTGTTTATTACGGTTGAATATCGCTAAACATTGCTCCGAATCATCAAAACGTTGTTGCTTTTGATCGATTGTGAGCATGCGCGGCACCCATTTTGCACACAGCTTTCGCATGTTCAAATGTTCATGCACAATATGTCCAACACGTTCCTTTGATATTTTTAAAGTCTCAGCTATCTCGATCAACTTCACTTTACGATCATTTAAAATTATTTTGTGGACTTTTTTGATGTTTTCGTCGGTAACAGCCTCTTTGGGGCGTCCACTGCGTGCATCTTCTTCGATGCTCATTTCGCCTCGTTTAAATTTAGCAAACCACTTCTCAACGGTTGATTTTCCTGGTGAAGAGTCCGAATAATGTTTATCAAGCCAAGCCTTGGCTTCAACAGTATTTTTTTTCGCCAAAAATCAATGCTTTATTAACCCACGAAATTCTTTTTTATCCATTTTTTCACAATAACAAAAGCTGCTTCACTCACAATGCTATATCTCACGAACTAATTATCCGGCAGCTGTGAAATTTATACACGTATCTTTTGAAGGTTAGTACTAAGTAAAAATAACATGGATTTAATTCTAGTAACGCCATCTATGAGTCAGCCTACGAACTTTTCAGCCCAACTGTTACTTATGCATACTTCTGCTTTCAAGGTGCAATTTGAGCGAAACAGCTGATTCCGGACTGCAATCTAATATTCATAGCAATACAACCGTTGCAGTATAGAGAGATGAAAGGGGCAAATATGTCGTTTCCATTCACATTATACTACACAGGTAACGTCTGGGGTAACTTATCCTATGAATTGGTTTTAAATAAATTCGACCTTACATTCCATGGAATGTTTGTTTCTTTGTTATGAACTATTTGAATAAAAAAAGCTTCCTGTTGTCTGTTGGCTTTCACGGGAGCTGCTATAGACTGCCAAGGTCAAGTATTTGTCGCTTTTGAGTAATATAAGCACCAGTGACGTAGTCACGTGAACCTGTCAATCCAGCTGTTTCTTTTCTGCGACCGAGAAGCAGAAACAATTCATTTTGCTTTGGTATAAATTAACAAACTGCAAGGGTCTCTTTATTTACGTGGTAAACAGTGAAGTGTATTAAGATTCGAAAGTAGATTTAATATTTCGGTTTATTTATTTCTTCTCCTGGACCTAGGGTAACACTATTCCTGAAAGATTTTTTTTTTTTTTCAGGAATTGCAACAGCACTATTTCTGTTTCGCTTATTCTTATTGCGTTTTTTTTTTCCTTTTCATTATTTAGTGTTGCTTTATTCCATTTCCGGCTACTTGCGACGATGAAGAGAGACTCAAAAAGAAAGCCCATGCTCAGGCCAGATTCGAACCCGGTGCCCTCACATTCTAACAAATTGATTCTAATTGATTGATAGTAAGCAACACTACTCCTTTCCGAACACTTACTTCGGCTGTACTTCCGGCGACGAAGCTGGACTTTAACTAAAACAAGTGTGCCACTTTCTATGAACAGAAGTGTACAACAAGCCTTTGAAGACCAAAGTCTACCATGCATTTTTTTTTTTATACGTGATTGGATCCCACTGCAGACATTTTCCGTCATTCTTCACTGGAGTTCATTGCTATTATTTTAAAGTAATTCTATTGACCTAGTGATGCTGAATCAACACTAAAATCCCACAAGTGGTTCAAACTGTGGACAGGTCTTTAAGTTATGGTTATAGGTCATTGGCTGAGCACATTAAGTGGTCAACTCACCACTAAAATTTCCAGGTTCGAGTCCCAGTAGGTGTTCTCTGAAAGTGTACCTTCATATAATTTGATCTAGTAACTCATCCTGTCGTGATTAGCCAGAAATGAGACATGAAAAAATAGACCAGTTTTGTGGGAGTCAATGTACAGAGATAGAGAGGGATGCATAAGTATTACCAAACAAATTGTCAATCACCAGTTTTATTCTCTTAATTTTACCTGAGAGCTTCAAGAATTGAAAAAAAACCCTCTGCACCAGCATTCCTTAAAAACACGTAGAATGCAATGAAAAATTAGTGAGAATAGTCTTGGATATTTTGCTGTGTAATAGTTTTGCAGCACACTGGTCATTGTATCCTCCTCAATTTGATAGATGTAACAGGGAGCATTAGAAAACAAAAATTACTACATTATCACACTAACCAAAATAATTAAACCCACAGAAAACCTATTTCACTGCACTGCACTGTGGTGTAGGTCAGTTGATTTGATCTGTGCTGTCGGAAGCTTTTTAAAGATGATAAGAAACACTGTGAATTGAATATTAAGCATTTCTAAATAAGTTACCAATTACGATATGTGATATAAAACTGCTTCGGAATTAACTTGCACTTCCATGATTTTTTTTAAATAAAATTTTCAGAAATTAATGTGTGTCCTTCAAAATATTATTCACACTTTATTCAAACTTCAAATTTTTCCAAAATTATGATTGTTATATAAGAGATTTCAGGAAATCAATTCAAATTTGTAACAAGAAAGTCCAGCTGGTTTTCCACTTGACACACAAAAATAAAAACAACTCATATGTGTGATAACTTTGAAAGTGAGAAGTATGTATTTTTTAATCACTGTTAATTTAATTTAACCCTGTTCAAATTCATGTTTTTTTATTGCCTTGTTACCTTTATTGTAAGTGAATAAGATTGTGGAAGATGGATTGATTTTTTGCGACAGGAAAAATAGAAAATTGAAAGCAGGAACTGAAGACTGAATCAATGGGACAAAAGTGAGAAGGAAGCCAAATATAGATAGTGTTGAGACTGGAGGTGATATATTACACACACCACATGGCATAGTTTTAAGATCAGGTATTGAAGGGGCCCAGAAGAACAACAGGGCAGCTTGTAGCCAAACCTCAGTATAACCAGAGCGTATAGAAGAAATAGTGTGCGCACTCCCTGAGTTGCCGTGGTCCACCGCCTAGATGGCAGTGGTGACGTTTGAGAGGGCGCGGAAGATGCTCGCGTTGCTTACATAACTAACTACATAAGAAACAAAAATGCATGTTACTTACGTTTGGAGAAAAGCTCAGCAGCTGGATAGTTTGGAGAATTTCCGAGATGATTTTGCTGTCTTCGAGGCACTTAATTCCTTTCTTATCTCCTTGGTGCGGAAGAAAAATCGACATTTCAGATAGTGAAATACGAGTTTAGGTAGCGTACGTAGCATATACTGCTCTGGGTTGAATCCAATTATACAGAAAAGGAACAAACATAAAAACTAGAGGATGATTTGCTAATTGATTCTTGCTTTCGTCTGGAGTAAGATTTCCCAAATCAACAAAGCCGTCTATTTTTAAGGAATTCGAGTTAAACTGAATTGCTTCCCTAAGTTTAACTTCATCAAAAATCAGCATTCCGCTACGCTCATTCTCATTCTTTTCACTAAAAAAATGTGTTATAGCGTCGATGGCATGGGAATTTATGCCGTAAGGACATTTAAGACCCTTCACCAATTTTCTCAAGTGAGCTTCAGAAGGCAAAGGTAGCAAATCATGATGCAAACAGTGTCTATACCCCTTGGGGGACTTAATTTTTAATAGAAGAGAATCCAGTATAAACTCAGAACTGTATCTCATTCCTGTCTTACTTTTCACTTGGCATTTCTTTAAGATTGTATCAATTACAATTTTTTGATTTTTGCTAAGAGACGCGAACTGTTTTGACTGTGTGACGGTTGTCTTTAATTTAGCATCTTTAACGCCTTTTTCAAGCAAATTTATTTTAGCCTGTGCGACCTTTAGTTTATTCTGCGTTCTAATTAAATTGCGTTTCTGATTCTTAAGTTTTTTCTTTAGCAATGCTATTGTATTGCTAGCATCCGCAGTGTGAAGCAAATCATCCTCTACTGATAAGCTTAATGATACATTGCGACGAGTACTTACTTTATTATCATCTGTCCGCAAGGATTGCCTTTTCATGGGAGATTTTGGCTTCTTAACTGTCTTAGAGATGTATTTGGACAAATTAGGAAATATATGAGGAACTGCTTCTGGTTTTAATTTCCTCCTTTGTCGTGCAATTTCTACTGTATCGCCATCCACTATGAACGAATCCACTTTCACTAAAAGGTCAGTGGAAAATGAATATCACACACATAGCAATTATCTTTTCTAGGGATGGCAGTCTCCCATTTTGAGAGACCATTACTGTCTTTAGGTGGCCTAAAAAAATGTCTACTGCCTGAAGCGGTCATATCCAGATCTACACCCGGGTACGAAACACGTAGGCATCTTGTAGTTTTCGCTCGCTGCTGTCTCAAACACAATAATAATGCGTTGAACACAACACAAACTAGTCACAACGGGTCAATCACAAATCTAACGACACTAAACTCAATAACGTAACAACGTTGTCATTAATAAAAGTACACAATGTTATTCTAGCATAACAAAACACAACACTCTACGTAAAGCGTGGCCGCATTGCAAGCAGAAGACGCTCGCAAGCGAAGGTGCTGCCAGTGTTTCGGCGCGGCACCGCTCTATTCACTTGGCTTACGGGAAGAAAACGAAGTGCACACACTTTCTCTTCTATACGCTCTGGTATAACTAACAATCTGCAAGGAACCAAATATTTCAATTCACACAATGTGAAAACTGTGTGTAGATGTTAATTTGTGGTTACACACAGCAGTGCGGCATCCATATTGTCCTCATGAGCGGTCATTATGTCATTATGCTTTTATGACCAATCAGCATTGGGCATACATGCCCACACACAAATAACCACAGGCCAACCTAAGTACAAGGGCCATTAGGTTGGCATCAGGGAAAGCTTGTGAGAGCTATTTTCCCAGAAACTTATACCCCCCACCCCCAATTAGAATCATGGGTCATGTTTACCAACCAGTTGTCACTCATGGGAGGGGTAGAAATGCTTTATTTATAAAGAACCAACCATTGTTAGGCTAACAGTAGCCATTTTGGAGAACAAAAACCATGTGCTCCAAATCACATGTTTACTAAATCTTTTATTCTTTACTGAAAATCAGAGATAACACTCACCCATAGGTAAAATCATGCCTAATTTATTAAAAGTAAACTCATTTGCAATTATCTGGCATAACTAAGCCAGAAAAGCTGAAAAAACACTTTTGTTTATGTTTTTTAAGCAATTGATAACTCTGCCATCTGGTGGGAGAAAGTGGCAATTCTCCCAAAGACAAGGAAAGATCTCAAAGGACTCCAGCTGGCCAATGAGAAGCCGTCAAGGCTGTGACGTCACAGAGGAGACTTTCAGATGGCCTATTGTGTTCTGAGCTTGCTAGTCAAGCTCACTTGTATTACAGACCCACCTGAGAGCAGGTCAGCTTGGAAGTTGCTGGTAAAATCCAGTGTGAGAATGGCCACCTGTGCCAGCAACAAAGGATACATAAAGGGAAAAGGGATCTAAGGTCCTGTTACAGTAAACACAGGCCTAAGTGTGTGTGACCAAGTGGGATATTGTGTCCACAAGTGCATTTAAGGATCCCAGTGAAAATTCAGCAAAATAGCGAGTTTTGTGTCCCTCATCCCATGTGGAAATCCAAAAGATTGATAGTCAGGGGCAAAAGCTTGATAGTCAAGGACAAAAGCTTGACAGTCAGGGAAGGGAGATCATTCAGGCATCAGCAGAGATGCATAGGAAACTGGAGGCTGTTCGTATGGAGTTCCAGGCCAGACTGGACTCCATCCACAACGTAACGACAAAAACTTCCGAAGCATTGGTTAGGTCGGTATCATCAAATACCGGCAGGATCAGTAACGTAGAAATCAGATGTAACGAGCTGGAAAAACAGGTCAATAGGGACTATGTCCAGCTATCTGAACAAGTTAGTGAATTGAGGGAAATAGTGCAAGGGGTAAATGGCACAGACAACCAGACCACCGTAGCACAACTCCTAGGCAGGTTAGATGCCCTGGAGAACACTTGCAGGGAAATTGCCCGCAGTGATAGTGCCATCGCCATAGAAGATAGAATTCTTGAGCGATTGAGGAGGGAGATGCAGAACTGTATGGTTGAAGAACCTAGTTCGCACAATAGCATCTCCGAGGGTCACAGTGTTCCGCAGCCCGCCCTTCCGCTATCAGACAATAGTGAGGAGTATCGGGCAACCGAACAGGCTAAAGATAGTGCAGCCCTCACGAAAATTTTGGCGTGCCTAGAGGGGTTGGAGAGGTACATTACTAAATCACCTGCTCCGGTAAACCCATGCACCAAGCCAAGTCCTCACCCAAGTAAAGAGTCTGCCGTCGGAGCCACCAACCACTTGCACAAGGTTCCCGAAGTCACTAGCAGAGGTCCAATGTCAGATCATAGTAGTGGGTATTCCTCCCCCCAAAGGTACCATGTTTCACATAACTTCTCGGAATCCTCATCCGGAGGTTCGGACACAGAATTCCGAAGCCAACGGAAAAGGAAAAACCAAAGAAGGGCTAAAAGTGCACCCAGGGTTAGGTTTGCAGACCTAAAACAACTGCCCACGTTTAGCGGTCAGGGAAATAATCTGGCCTCTGATTTCTTACAAGAATTTGAGAGGGATCTTGATCTTCTAGAAATAGATCTAGAAGATGCCCTTAAAATAGTGTTGTATAGTCTGCGGGACGAGGCACGCCAGTGGTTCGAAAGGAACGAACACAAGTTCCGATCGTATGTGAACTTTAGGAAACAGTTCCTGAAGTATTTTCAAGGTGATGGGTGGAGGGCTTCCTCATTATCAAAAGCCCTTAATGGCAAATATAACCCTAACCTACATAGATCAATGCATAAATATTTTTGGAAACAGGTGAAGATGTTTAGACTGGCCTTACCAGAAATTGCAGATCACCAGATTTTTACACATGTCATCCAACAGCTGCCACGTAGCTTAAGGGATCAGCTGGTCCTAGCCCCCTTTACCTCTTTACAGGCAGTAGCCAATTCCATACTAAGGTATGAAAGTGTACAGGCGCCACAAAACCCTGAGAGGGATAGCACAAGGCATGCACGACTTCCATATGGGAGAACCACCCCTCACGTCAACCAGACGTACGTGAGTCGTGGGAAGGATGACACAAGTGGTCCATCAGATCCCGATAAAGCGTACAGTAACCAGTACAGGCGTAGGGATAAGAATAGGTTTAAGGAACCCATCAGCGGGAAAAAAGGTAAAGGACCAAGAAAGGGTATAGAACCCCAGGGTAGGAGTTCGTTAAGACCTCTCGGGTCCACAGAGCATATAGCTGAGGTGCATTCCGAAAGCCACAGTCAGGGAAACTAGATAGGCAACATCCTGAAGTGGGGAGGGGCGATGCCGAACCTAGATTAAGCCCACCATGTTCAACCCAGTGTAATCATCATCCAATCATTAAGGCTCATCAAGCCATTGGAGATTCAATGTTGTCTAGGCTAGCTCAAAACAAGTTTGGTTACCCAGTCCAAAGGGACTATGACGGTAGATACCATGTAGGGCTATGTAAGTCGGGACAATCCTCTAGCCAGCTGCTCAGTGAACTCCGTCGTACTAAAAGTGTGCACGATAAAGTAGTTTTGATGATGGGTCACTGCACACTATCACTTGCCCCATTACTTACACAATTTGGCTGTGTTGGTGGTGAATTCCCATGTTTGGCTATCAATGTTGCAACAAATGACATGCTCCGAGGGGAAGACAGCGACCGAGTGCTGCGGAACCTCGAGTGCATAGTAGGGGTTCTTAAGAGGAAAGGTGCCAAGAAGATAATCATTCTTACACCTCCACCAATTCCCAGACTAGCTAAGGAAAATAGAGCTAAGTTCTGGGCAGGGTATGATTCTCTCATAGGTAAAATTACCTCACTGGAGAACAAAGGTAATATAAGAGTGCTTGATGTTTCTTCCAAGTTTACTCACCAGGGTCGAGAATTAAATATGTCCTTATTTGAGGAAACCATGGGGTATGGCAGTTACAAAAGGCCTGACCTGGTTCACCTCAGTCCCAGGGGCATGGACGTGATTCTCAAGGCATTAGATGAGGTACGGTGGTTTACCCAGCAACAGCCAGAGACCAACAAACGTCAGTCACCTCAACAATGGGAGGATGTAGATGCCATAATGCCATACACCCCACCGACGGGAAACTAGCCAACGGTGCTCTCGTAGGAAGTAATGGTAGCGAGGGTAAATTAAATCCCCATAGATTAATAAATGTTCCATTCTGTAACAGGGACGACAGTGTGTCTATAGAAAAGGAACTGGTTAGGGATAATTGTAACAGTGTAGTACCCATTAATAATTTCTATTAGTCAAGTAACATGTAATATTTTTAATGTTATACATTGTGTCAATGGTAGAATTATAAGTAATCAACATGTAAATAACATGAAGCTATGGAGATGTAGTCCCAAAGTATACAACCTGTACATCGACAAGCTCAAACTATTACATCCTGATTTAGCATCCAAAGTGCCTCAAAAATGCTAAGCAAAGTTGTGGATGGGGTTCAGTTCTGTCTGAATACAGAACAGCAGTTGTAAATAGTATATGGGACCTATATTTCATTTTTGTGCATTTTATATACTGTCAATGTTCTAATATATCCTATATTTAGAGTATTTCACATTTATGTTGTTCTATTTGAGGGTATGGTAAGAAACATCCCTCAGAGCTCAAAATGCCAAAACAAAATTAGTAAACATCTCCACTACCACCATGTTTGAGTAGGCCAAAGGTAAATGTCGACACAACCAAGGTACAGCCAAAGCCAAACATGGGAATTCACCACCAACACAGCCAAATTGTGTAAGTAATGGGGCAAGTGATAGTGTGCAGTGACCCATCACAAGTGTGCCACCATCCCAAAACACACAGGCTTAGGGGTGAAGAGCGATACATAGCAAGCAAGATGTTGGGAACTATCCACCATGCCCCCTGAGGCACAGGAAGCATGGGGAGTGTCCGAATAGTGGTTGTCACCCCCCAAGATTACTGAGCGGAAATTAACAACCATGAAAACCAGGACATACCCATAATGCGCATTGTGTAAGTGCGCATAGACAAGTGATATCCGAACCTACGTATAAAGAAAGTCCAATGTGTGTATGTAGACTTAGGTACACAAGTACAGTGTTCAAGGACTTCTTTATATAAATGTGTCTCTTTGGACTAAGTGCTGAAAGGGTAGAGTAATCCATTCCCTTCAAGGCGAAGAGAACAAACAGTCTTACAAATTACGTACGGTGACCAAAGTATCTTATATATATATATATGTACATCTATATAAATTCTTTATCATAATGGGTAGTCATGACTCAAGACACCCAAGAACTTTCATAGGGATAGGAATGGAATAGGAGGCAGAAACTCTGTCCTCAATGTATTACAAATATTTTTAATATGTATATTTCCAAGAGTGCATCAATGTAGATGTATATTTCAAGTATGGTAATTTTCAACATGTCTATTACAGGAGTATATTAATGTCAATATGCAAGATCATTTCAAGTGTTTCTTTTAACAGCATATGTGTAATTTAATTTTATATAGCCGTGAATATTTATTTTTGTGTGTGTTTGCATAATAGTGTTTAAGGTTAGTGAGGGTAAAGAAAAACGAATCGCTTCTCGAATCCTTTTTCTTTTTCCCGAGGGGCCGGGATATGTATGACCAATCAGCATTGGGCATACATGCCCACACACAAATAACCACAGGCCAACCTAAGTACAAGGGCCATTAGGTTGGCATCAGGGAAAGCTTGTGAGAGCTATTTTCCCAGAAACTTATACCCCCAATTAGAATCATGGGTAGGGTAACCAGACACACTCATTCAAAAAAGAGGACAAAGCATGGCAAAAAAGGAGGACAAAGTCCAAGGAAAGAGGACACCGCTGTCAAACCCACCACCTCTTCATAAAGATATAAATGTATGGAGCTGACCGGAACAGCGTTACGGTTTCATGAATATCTGGAACTATCCCGTTCCATCTCGTCATTGTCGTAATCGAAAATAAAAACAGACAACAGCATGATAACGAAAGTAAAGCGTTCCATTTTGTGCAAATTTCCATTTTGAACCCTAGGCTGTGCCGAACAGAAATTTTTGGTCGGGACAAAATCAGCACGGAAAATGTTTTTAAATACCTGCGATCGGGATGGGAAAAATTCGCAATTTCAGGACGGAAAATGTTCAAATTTCCCGACACTGCGGAAATCTTTATTTCTACACGTCATATCCATCCATATCCATTGAGTGATTTCTTTTTTTATTTCTGAAATGAAAAATAAATTCCAAGAAGTTTCAGACATTTCCAATGCAGAAAACATCAAGAATTTATCACTTTTCAAAATGTCCATTTGGAATCCTGACTGTTCGGGATCGTTTAACCTATTTCCAAAACTGAATTAATATTTTATGTAGTTTAGGTTGGGACAAAAAATATAATTTTATTGCCGTGAACATTTTTGACACTTTCATCAACAGGGGAAAGTGACTGACTACACCACACTACATATTGGTGACTATACTATGTGGTCCTCCCAGCTAGATCCGAGGGATCCACTGACCAACGACAGGTGCGGTCCTCCATTCATATTGGGGGTTAGGCGTAGAGCTGACAACTCTGCACTGTAAAATGATATGTCAAGAAACAGCAATATGAGGCCATGGATGTTCCCCAGGTAAAATATTCCGGAGGTAAAATAGTCTTCCATTCGGATCTCCGGGCGGGGACTACTTTGGGAGATACCTGGACTAAGAATAAGATCTACGTTAGACCGAACGCAAGTGTTAGGTAATAATCATAATCTAATTATTGATAACAACTTGTTTGAACCAGTTTCAAATTCAAGTACTTAGGAGTAATACTAACAAATGAAAATGATATTAAGAAGGAAATTAAAAGCAGGTTTAATTCAGGAAATGCGTGTTACTTTTCTCTTCATTTAATATCTAAGAAACTAAAAGTTAAAATATAGAAAACAGTAATTTTGCCTGTATTATTATATGGATGCGAAACTTTGTCCATTACAGTGAAAGAGGAAGAGAGAGAGAGAGAAAAAAGACATGAAGGAGAATATAGAGAATGGTAATAATAAAAGTATGATAGAGAAAGGCAGAGAAAGAAAAGAGAACAGAAATAAAGAGGAGACCGAGAATGAAAGAGAGAAAGGAAGAAAATATAAATAAAGAGAGAAAAGGAAAGAAAATAGAGATAGATATAATGAAACAGGGTCAGAGAGGAAGAAAGAAAAAGAAAAACCTTAGTATCGCGTATGTATGACTCGTAACGGATATGCAGAGATTGTATAACAGTACGCTCTCTTATGATACGGATAACATGTTTGGATAAGGTGATGGTAGATCAGCTCTCAGATGCTCAAATGATGATCCTTATGCATGGCTACATTCTCTGTGCAGCACATTCGCTATGACCGATGCTGTATACTCTTTCCAAAAAAGGAGGACATTTACGGATTTCGATAAAATCTGCCCGGACGCTGGACAGACACCTAAAAAGGAGGACATGTCCGGATAAAAGAGGATGTCTGGTCACCCTAATCATGGGTCATGTTTACCAACCAGTTGTCGCTCATGGGAGGGGTAGAAATGCTTTATTTATAAAGAACCAACCATTGTTAGGCTAACAGTAGCCATTTTGGAGAACAAAAACCATGTGCTCCAAATCACATGTTTACTAAATCTTTTATTCTTTACTGAAAATCAGAGATAACACTCACCCATAGGTAAAATCATGCCTAATTTATTAAAAGTAAACTCATTTGCAATTATCTGGCATAACTAAGCCAGAAAAGCTGAAAAAACACTTTTGTTTATGTTTTTTAAGCAATTGATAACTCTGCCATCTGGTGGGAGAAAGTGGCAATTCTCCCAAAGACAAGGAAAGATCTCAAAGGACTCCAGCTGGCCAATGAGAAGCCGTCAAGGCTGTGACGTCACAGAGGAGACTTTCAGATGGCCTATTGTGTTCTGAGCTTGCTAGTCAAGCTCACTTGTATTACAGACCCACCTGAGAGCAGGTCAGCTTGGAAGTTGCTGGTAAAATCCAGTGTGAGAATGGCCACCTGTGCCAGCAACAAAGGATACATAAAGGGAAAAGGGATCTAAGGTCCTGTTACAGTAAACACAGGCCTAAGTGTGTGTGACCAAGTGGGATATTGTGTCCACAAGTGCATTTAAGGATCCCAGTGAAAATTCAGCAAAATAGCGAGTTTTGTGTCCCTCATCCCATGTGGAAATCCAGACCACATGGTCGGCAGAACTGACGCCATAGAAGCATCCATAGGATATCAAAGAATATCCAAGTTGTTCTTAGCCATCCATCCAAGAAAAGCCAGGAAAATTCATTTATCACCCCCCAAAGCCTTTGTTACACCAAGGAAGCACATAATAGTAATTTTTTAGTGTGGTGTACCACTAATTTTTCCATGTGTCGGGATGTGGCGATAAAGAGTGAAATAGCGTGTGTAAGGCCCCAGGTATGAGTGATATAGTGTGAAAACGGCTGATATGTAAGTACAAAATCTTTTGTATATCTTTTTTGTGTCTTGTACAGTGAAGTGCTCATGTTTGGTGGCAGCTATGCCACAAGCGATGTTCTTTTCAATGAATAAATATGTCGTTTAAAGGTGTCTGACCTTCTATCATTTTTGTGAATCATAAGCCTATTAAGCCCTCCTCTAGTTACCGATTATTAAAGTTAGGCTAAAGTTCGTCTGTTGCTTAACAGATATCTCAGGGGATATCTGTTACTATACGGAACACCACACGTGGAATAGGGTCTGCGTGTGGCCGCGTAAAGCGTGGTTCTCTTTTGTTTTTGCTGTTTTTGATATATTATATATTTAAAGTTAACCTTTTGTAAAACCAACTTTAAAGCAACGTAATATAGACAAAGCAAAACCCCCACAATCAAAAACCATTCCCCCTTATACTTTGCCCATTTTCAGCCATTAGCAAAAAGACACACACATGTAATTCTCTTTGCATATTCCAAAGACAACGGACCCACAGCCCCTGGTCAAGAAGTCATTATGCTTTACCCATTTTCAGCCATTAGCAATAAGAGAGACAAATGGAAGTCTCTGCATATTCCAAAGACAATGGACCCACAGCAAACAAATCCCAGTAAAGAGAAAATTTATTTATGGAAATACCAACTTAACACTTTTCAGGTTGTTCCAAGGTAAATATTTCATCTTTTTTTCTTCAGTAGCCAGAAAATATGCGACTTGAGTAATTGTGATTTTTTTGCTGGCATTCATCCATGAAAATAACAAATTTAACATTACCTATTATACATTATAAGTATAATTCAATAAATTTTCCTTCTTTGAGTTTTTGTTTTAAGTCAACTTTATGCACAGATAGGTTAATCAGGACTGGATCTACAGTTTAAAGTGTGATCTGAGCCAGTGTGTGCCTCCATTGAGATTTGAACCTGTAACTCCTCGATTTCAAGGGGGGAGGACATTTCCACCATGCCATTGGGGAGGCCCTATATATTTTTTCCCTCATATAATGCATAAATAAGTATATTGAATGTGCTGCCATATTTTAAATTAAATAATTTACTTTGAGATTTGCTATGTCGCCCCTTCTATTCCATATGATGTCTATAATATGCCAGCAAATGTGCCCTAATTTCATTAAAAGAAAAAGGCAGCTTTCGTTACATGAAAGTCGATATAATAAACCGATCAAGGATGTCCATTGTATTTTTTTCCAGTGAAGGGGAAGCAAAGCGCCCCCCCCCCCCCCCCCATAGCAGCTTGAAGGTACAACATTTCTGCTATGATACACCTATACTACCAGTCTTGTTTGTAATTATCAGCTCCTCATTATAGGAAATTCATGCAAATTTCTGTGACAAATTACATTTTATGTGAGAAATAAAGAAGTGTAGGCTGACACTCATCTTCCAGGTATTAGCATGCATGCCCCCTCCCTTTACACCTATAAAACTGACATATGCTACATATAATATTCAACCAGTTATTTCTTAATTTCTTGCGACACTTTTCTTCTCAACTCTACGAAAAGGTGTTTGGACTAGGAGTGTTTCTTTAAATGAATCATTAAAAATAATTCTTTAATATTCGGTCACAACCGTAATAGTACAAATGTGAGCTCATTTTCGGCTGCAGAATAAGGTCTTCAGATTTATTTGCCCTTCTTAATAGTACTAAGTTGTTGAGTCACTTAAAACAAATCCAGGATGTTGTTCTGAGAAGGGCACATATATTTAAGCTTGACGCTCACTGAGGCGCGGCGAAACACGGGACTATCCGGCAACAGAACTTCTGTTGTCTGCTTCTGTTGAAATCAAATGGTAGCTATAACGCCCACTACAAGGAAAAGCGCGGAACGGAAGCCGGAATTTCCGTGCCAGAAGTCTGCAGGTTATCTTGAGGGTTATCGCCCACTGAGACGCAGGAAGCGGGTCTGTTGAGTTCTGTTGCCGTGTTTCTGGCGTCTCTTAAGCTTTACGCAACCCCCCACGTATTACTGTATAGCCAAGTTGTTAGCGTTTTTGACTTCGTAGGAGTGGTTCCTGGTTCGATTCCCGGTGGGAACCTCAATGGAGTAAATTGATAGATGGAAATTCTAAAATCGACCGTGTTTTTTTAGGCAAATTGAACATGAAGTCTTGCCTTAATATTTATTAAAGCGGCCGGTGCCATCTAATGAGACAGGAAACCTTTAAACAAGAGGTTTTTCCAAGGTTATATGATTGTGTAAAATTGAGTAAACAAGTTGAGCGTTTACTCAAAATGCCGTGCGATCTGATGACGTAGGTAAAATGGGATCGTGTGAATGTAACCCGCGACAGCTGGCACGGAAGTGTTGTTATCTACATATTAAGAAAGAGTACAAGGTGAAAACTTGAACCATAGGAGCCAGGGCCGCCGTTACGGGTGTGCGATGCGTGCCACCGAAAAAGGCCTCGCTGTTTCGAAATATTTATGTAACTTTATTGCATCTTTTATTCACATTCATTTCTTGTACAAAATGCGATCACATTAGAATAGAAGCAAGAAAAGAAAAGATACACATTATCGATATAGGAAACGTAGACCAAAGATGTGGAAGAAAAACTTCCACCGTCCGTAACACACGAATTTCTTGTACACCAACCGTCTACCGATTTTGTGTCATAAACTTTATTGTTGGAGAGAGTACAGCACAGGCCACATCACCGTCGTGGTCACTGCGTACGCAGAGGGGTGAAGGCGGATGGGCTACAACACCCCCAAAATTTTTAGAAAATAAAAAATTCAAATGAAGGTAGCAATTAAGTCGGAAAAAAAACTTTGAAATGACCCCCGAAAACCTTTTTTGTGTTTGAATAACTTTTAAAACTAAAATTTAAAATGATAATTGGAGCTCAGCCAGCCTTCAGTAACATATCATCCGCCCCTACAAAAAAGTATCCGATCGGGAAAGCTCTTCTATAGGAACGCCGCTTTTTTTTATGTTTATATGTTCAGGACGCTCCTATACTACGGCCTCTTTCCAATCTCTTCTTCTTCTTCTTCTTCTTCATGCCCCTCACCGCTTGTATGGTAGCAGTCTTGGGCAACGGTCTGAAAACATTGAGGGCTGGAAATTCGCGCACTAGTATAAACAGCACAATATTTTGTTCCACTTCACTTCACTGTCACTATAACACTGCAATGATGAGGCATGATATCAAAAGCGAAGTTCACACTGTCGAGCAAATCCATAGAGAATCCACATAATAGAGGGGGAAGGTGATGAAAGTAAAGAGGGCAAGGAGAGAGGAAATGGAACCTTTTTTCGAAGGAGTCTGTGAAAGAGTGCCTGACGTTGTGTATTCCATAGCGGGCATTGAAAAAATAAATGGGTGGGGGTTTGTTTATGTTCTCCACAGGTACAATTGGGAGAGGGAGTTTGGTGAATTCTTGCCAGATGATCGTTTGTGGTCACGTGTCCCGTTCTAAGGCGTAGGATACAAGTGATCACTTCACGAGGCATTTTTAGGTGATGAAACCAGGGTCGAATAAGGAGTTTATCGTTGAACCATTTATAAGTAGTGGTTTTTGCCACTGCGGCATGAGCCCAATTTTCCCACTGGGAATGAATTTTTCAAAATGTTATGAAGATCAGTATAAACGCATGTAAATTATATTTTGATAAATATGTTACGCTGCAAATATTAAAGAAAATTATAAGTTAAATGGATTGATAAAAATTAAAGAATATTCTTAATATCTTACTTGTGAATTATGAATAGCCAGAAAGACAGAAAGCTAAATTCTCTCCTTGGTTACCTCAGATAGTTGAAAATCGCTTAGCAACGTACAGTTGGGGTCGAATTTCAGTCGGTCGCTTTACCTCACCGAGAATCAATTCTATCCTGCAGTTTCACTGTTTTATCTTTTATGTAAACAATATATCGTGACAGGTACTCCTCAGGTTCTCCAGTTGATCGCGATAATGAGGATATATTTGTATTTCTCTTGTGATGTTTAGTAGCGTCGCTTTTCTTACACTATTGGCTAATCGCGACGAAAAGGATGAGTGATGATTACTTTAAATTGATGAAGGGACACTCGGACGGAACATCTATGCCCACGCTGGGACTTGAACCCGGGTACTTCGGAGACGAAATCGAAAGTCGAGCACTTAACGCCCTCGGCTACCGAGCCGGCGAATGAATTAGATGATGGAAAAGTAAACGGTTGCTTTTGGGGAACATTCAAATAGCAATATTGCTTCAAGATAATATATCATAGGAACTTCATTCTTTCGGGCTAACGAGGCTCTGCCATCAATCTGTGTATTACTCTGTATGGTTTGTGATCTTTGTCCTATCCACGTGGATTTGTGATTGATGTGATCTTCCCTTCATCAATTTAATCTACTCACCATTCATTTTCATCGTTGTGATTATTCAAGTGGTAAATTATACGATTTTTTTTTTTAAAAAATACAAATACAAAACAAAAATAATAGAACAATCATTACGTCTTCCTCGGGATTCGAATGTAGGTTCCCTGTATTTTAGGCACGTCGCACTTATCAGCCAACAGTCACAGATTGCTTTTCGGTCGAATGATACTTATAATAATGGGAGGTAAATGCAAGCTAAGAATTATATTTTGGTCTTTTATCCACCTGAGTTTGAGGATCTCTTTTGAGATTTCAGTTCTAACAATATTTTAAGGTAAATACTTATGCGAGTTCCTATCATAATCTGTAATAGTTACATTTGTTGTAAGAACATACTTAATACATTAATTTACTTTATGTAAATATTACATTATTCGTTGCTTTTCCTAATTAAATATCATACCATATCCAACACACACACAAAATGTCTTTTACTAAATAATAGACCTAGCAGTGCGCCTTTAAGTGCGCGCAATTTGAAAATTATACTTGTGAAGCAATACAATACGTATGAAACATTAAATCTACGTTTTTTTTAAATATTTTATTTGGTTATGTCACTTCGCTTTTCTGTCACTTTTGGCTAATTGCGAAGATGGGAATGAGTGATGATATAATGAAATTGATGAATGGACACTCACAAACATCCATGCCCAAGCCGGGATTCAAACACGGGAGCCCTGGTGTCGTAGCACGATTTGCTAACAACTCTGCCACGGAGGCCGGCTATTAAATCTACGTGATAAGAGTCTCTCCAGTATGTTTGAGTTGAGTCAAACAAATTTCACATAGTGGCAGTATTCTCGCTCTATGTTGTCACAGTCAAATTTCTCGCCGACCTGCCTCATTATTATTGTTCTAATCCTTAGCCGTGCAAAATGTGTTTTATCAAGGTGTTGAGTGTTTTTATTTGTATGTATATATATTTGATCTGCCAAGCCAACGGGAGTAAGGGAGGAAGTCGCGAGTCTGACGGGCGAGGACCAGAAAGGTCACGTTTTGCATCTGAAACTTAGAAAATTCGACCTTAACGGCAGCCATTCAAATATCTCGGGTTCCAGCAGCCTGACTGAAATGAAATTTTTACCAGCGCAGCAACATGTATCAAGGACGGAAGTGTGGAGATTCGTCGCAATCAAGCAAGAATTACGGATGCCAGATCGAATTGGTTGTAATCGATCAGTTTATGGACACAGATTGCAGTTGAGCCGTCGGCGCCAGGCTGACCATCACCTAATCCTAACGTACCCTAGCCGAAGCACGCTCTGTCCAGGCTGGGAGACATTAGAGCGAAGAGGAATGACCTCGTGGGAAGCGTACCCTCAACGACTGTCAAGCGTTCTTTTTCGAAATCCACATAAAACGAAAGGACCTGCCATTTCGACACACAGTATTACCGCGAGTTCCAAGGAGAAGACATCCACGCGCTCCGAACGTTGATACTACTATTGTGCCGACTCGTCGTGTGTTGTTACCTTTTTGTGTGAGGACGAGCGGAAGCGCGCCAGCCTACTGTAGTCTTCGGAACGAGTTTGTGAGAAGTGGCTGTAGGCGAGATTTTGTCTTTTTTGTGAAGTGAAACGCGCATAAGGATGGCCGGCTGACAGTAGAAGAGAGGAGGAGGGCCACCATCGGTCCGCCCCGATGCCAGACGAGACGCCCGACGAATGCCTACATCATGCTGAAACCCCGAGCTACGCCGTCTGACGCCTACCAGATGCCACAGAGGGAGAGAGAGATGCTGAACGCTGCCATATCGACGTCCCGACGCTTGAGATCGTCCGACGGTGCTGCAGAAGTCGCCGACGACGCCCATGAATGACCCCCTACCGCCCAGATGCGACGTCCGAATGACGCCTGACCACAGAGATGCTCATCGACCCCGAGAGGAAGAGATGCCGAGGCCCCTGACATTTCCCGAGCGACGCCGACGACCCATCGTCACTGATCCGCCGAGGAACCAGATGCATGAACGCTCTTCCCCTTCTCGTCGTTGCGATCGTGGAAGAATAGGAAAACCTTTCGTGTGCATACTAAGTGATTTCAAACGCCCGCGAAGACGCCAGGATGCGCCGTGGAACCAGAGAGATAGTAACGTATTCATTTGTATGAATGTCAACACGTACCGGCTCGATTTATATTTAGAGAATGCCCTAGAAATTCGTCGATGTTTTGCAAACGCCCACACACCTCGAAACTTCGTATCAGACTCCCGTTGCGCTTAATATTTGTATTTAATTGTCTCAGGTCAATTTTACTCACTTCTTGTGATTATTGATGTTCTTAAGTTCACTGATGTTTGTGCTCCTTTTGTATTGATTGAAGTGCGTACTGCTAGAGTAAAGCGCCGCCCGCTTAATTGTTTAATCAATTTGAGGTTTGTTCATTTTAGTATGTGTCAGCGCTGTGTCGCTGCTAGCTACGTCAGGTCGCGTATGTGATTATTGTTAAAGTATTTGCCTGGTAATATCGCGGCGAAGTGTTGAAGTCCCGCCCGCTTGAGAGTATATGTTTGAGTCACTCAACGGAGGTTATTGTTATGTTTAGGACCAAGTGAGGTCGAGTAAAATGAAAAACGTCCGCCCACGTGAGCGTAATTGCTGTTGAGACTCTTTGTTTATTCTGGACAAATAATGTATTGTCACCGCACCGACCTATTTTTAAAGGTAAACTTAAGTAAGGGCTGGCTAGTGATTTGAAGTAGCACTGGAGCAAATTCACAAATGACGTGGTTAAACAAAAGTCAATGTAAGTAAATGTGAATGCAATAATTAGGGCTTGTCGTCAAAAACCTGTGCATTTTATGTATTATTTTTGTTGATGTATCCCGTAAGCTGGATGTGTGAATGAATGAGAGAATGCAAGAGGGGGAGCTGTATTGAATTGATTTTTTTTGTTATGAATAGAATATACTTTTTATTTTTTATGTTAATTTGGGCAATATCATTTCATACGTATGTTGCTACCCGTGATTTTCAGGTATGCAGCTAGCCGCTTCCCGGCTACAGGAAAAAGTCTGGTAATTGAACGTAGGGTAGACCAGGACATTACGGATCACAGGGAATTATGGATCAACGTAAGGTTCACGTGACCTGCAAAGAAAACTGTTGCAGGCACGAACTTGAAAAATATAGCCGATCATGCTGCCATCTGTCCGCTTACTCGCTGCCTGTCTTTGTTCGCTGTGGCAGTTGGCGCGCGTCTGTAACAAGTGAATGTTGTAAGCAAGTTGGTGGAGACGGTGCAGGAAAAGTACCCATTGTAAGTTTTGTTCGACTTTTGGTAAGGTTGCATTGTAGAATGTAGGGGTATAAGTGCTCTACAATTTAACATGTGATAAGGTAGGGTGTGTTTTTGCGATGTGCCAGTATTTGATATGACTAACCCTATTTGTTATTATTTAAATGGACATATGTCGAGAATATGCAAATCAGGGCATTACGGATCGGCCAAAACGGGGCAAAACGGATCCTCCACTTTCAGTACGTTTTACGTACTTTTACTTAACAGTATCTCTTCTAACACGACGCTTTCAATTTCCAGATGGTTCGCGATTATCAAAAGAAGTCCACCAGAAATTCGTGGTCTGTAGTAGGAATGTGTGAAGCTGTGCGTTTGGTGACATCCGGAGAAAAGGCTATTCGGCAAGCTGCGGAACTTTGTGGTGTTCCATATACTTCATTGCAACGAAGAACATCTGGTGGATCAGATGACGTTGGTCGTCCAGGTGTAAAGCAAGTGTTTAGTGATGAGTTTGAGCAGGCTCTTTCTTCGAGATTGTGTGATTTAGCTCGAAGAGGATTCTAGCTAACACCCAAAGCTCTGCGAAGATACGTTTTCAAGTTTGCAGAGAAAGAGAACATACCGCATCCCTTTAATAAAGAATAAGGACTAGCAGGTGAAGACTGGTTCCATGGATTTAAGCAACGCCACCCAGAACTCAGCTTACGCAGACCACAAGGTCTCTCGCAGGCAAGAGGTATGGCTATGACAGATGCTAACGTTCAACAATTCTACGAGACGTTACAGCAGATAATGACAGACCGTAACCTACAAAATCGTCCTGAATGCATCTACAACCAAGATGAAACAGGATTTCCTTTGAACAATCGCCCCCCACTAGTAGTAGCGCAGAAAGGCGCCCGTAATGTAGTGTCGATAACAAGTGCCGAAAGAGGAGAAAATGTAACTGTTCTGGTTTGTGCAAGTGCAACAGGAGTGTTTATTCCGCCATTTGTTATATTTAAAGGCATACGACGGCACGATGAATTTCTTGATGATATGCCTCCGGGTACAGATTTTTCTATGACAGATTCCGGATGGGTGACAGAAGATGCTTTTCGAGTGTGGCTTCAACATTTCCAGAAACACCGAGCTCGTGGAAAAGTTATTCTAGTTCTTGATGGACACCGTGCACGCGTAGCACTTGACATTGCAGATACATGCCAAGAAAATAACATTGAATTGTTATTGCTTCCTCCTCACACCACACACATATTGCAACCTCTTGATGTCGTTGTTTTCAAACCCCTGAAATCGTATTATCACCAGTATGCAACTCAGTGGCAACACCAACACCATAATCGTACTATTAATAAATTTGTGTTTGGACATATTTTCGACAGAGCTTGGAGAGAGGCCGCGACAGTTGGGAATGGTGCCAAAGCATTTGAGACCACTGGAATCTTTCCACTAAACCGGCGTGCAATTCCAGCACACAAGTTAAATTTAATTGCTAATAGGGACAATTCAGATACAGCATCCAAGGATCAGTTTGATCTCTCATCGAGCAAGACAGCAAGTTGCAGTAGAGAAAGCGGCGATGGCACGCAAGAACAAGTTCGACAATTATTGCCATCCCCACAGAAAGTGACGTCTACACGAGTACGAAGACAGCGCCGAACAACATTGCTCGTTACATCTCCACAACACATTCCAACAATGAAGGCAAAACAAAACACAAGCACGGCATCCACTTCCAAAGGCAAGGAGAAAGCAGGGCGTTTCAAAAGTCAGGGCGTACGAAGAAATGTCATGTCGAATGTAGACATGATTGCTAGCAATTCTTGTAGTTTTTGTAACATTTCATATGACGATCCAAGATGTGCACAGATGGGAGATTGGATTCAATGTCAGTCCTGTCGTAAATGGTATCACGAGCGTTGCGTAAATGCTGTCGGAAGAAAACAATTTGTGTGCGGTATATGTCAGATCCCAAAACTGTAATACAGTATACGGTACTTTTTTATTTTTTTATGTTTTTAATCTTATGTTATATACATAAAATTAAACTGATCCATATTGCCCCGTTAGTGACCCGTTAGTTTACCCCTGCCATCAGGGCAATACGGATCAATTGCAGTGTCTCACAAAATATTTTTTTCTGAATTGTATTTTCAACTTCTGGTTCTTTCAATGCTATGCACATGTAGTAGAAACTATAATTAATTTTTTGGTAGAGTTTTGTGTTGCTAGTCTAATTCCTTGGCCAATAAAAACTGTTGTAAAGAAAAATTGATCCGTAATGCCCTGGTCTACCATATATGTTTTTTTTTTCTGATATGGCTAATCGCTATGCACTGTTGGTCACCGTCCCTGTACACGAACTCAACCTGGGCCGTTAACCACTTTCACTTGTCCGAGGGAGATTTTGCCGCCTCTATCTGGGTAGTGGTAGTTTTTGTTTTCCCGGGCAAGGGAGGGCGTTTACAATGTATCCAAATATGTACTAACAACCCGTGGCGCAACAGCCCGTAACTGCCGACCTCACTTCCACCTGTCGAGGCGGGAGATCATTCGACCAACGGGGTGACGTGTGGTGAGCAAGACGAAGTTCTAGTCGTTGTTGTTGTTTCTCTGAAAGGGTTACGCTACTCATTCATAGATCCTCAATTTAATCACAATGGTGGGTGGCCATCGGTCTCATACACAAGCCGAAATCTCAGGAGAAAAGTTGCTATTCTTCAACCCAGGAGACTCAAACCTGCGCGTTCTGTAGCCGGAGTCCAAAGCATGACGCCTTAAACCAAACGGCCACGATGTGGGACTAAATATGCGCTCAGTTTTGAAAGCTAAAGTACCTTCTGCGCATTGCAGCATGCCATGAATGAATATATGAATTACGATTCACAATCTCGACCATTTATAAAGGTGGTGTTAGCATTACATTCCGCCCCTTAACCCCCAGATACTATTTCTTTATTAGACCCATGAACACTAACCATATAGTAATATTTTATTAGACCCTCAAAATGTTGCTGAGAGAATCCCACTGGGGACCAACCACCCAGGGGAACAGAATCCGCGTCTCCAGCGTGGCAGTCAGACTATTTACCGACTGGACCACAGCAGCTTTTTAAAGCACATAGGAAATATATTAAAGCCAGCAAAAAAGTATTATATTTGTACAATATAATATAATATATTGTTTTTGTATAGTTAATTGTTTGTCGAACATTTTAAATAACTGACGGAGGACCATGTTATTTTAACTAACACTCTGATATTTGAACTGTAGAACTGGTTCAATCACACGAATGCGACACATGTATGATGACTACCATTTGTAATCGCGAATAAAAATACCACACTTGACTTTTCACTTGCTGTATTGTTTTGATACACAAACTACACTAATACGTACATGATACGATCACACACACACCTTCTGATTGAAGCAAGAATGTCCGTTTTTCAGGATCGTTGACGAGACTGTTCATGATGCTCACTGGTGCTCGTATTGCACTATCACCCTTCTGGGCTAATGGGCCTGGTCAAAGCAAACTATTGTAGGTGACAGCACCCCTGTTGTGTCCTCACGCTTTTGCTTTTGATGGGCAATTGTTCTCCCATTTAAATACATTGAGAATTTGATACTGAAGGTGCTGCTATTACATTAAATTGCAAGTTTAATTTCATCTTAACCTCAGAAATGTGTCTGAACATGATAGGTGAATAATAAGTGCTGTAAAAATAAAATTTTTGAAATGACGATCATCAACAACAGAAAAGATATCGGAACTCAAAAAAGCCTTAAAATTTGATCAGCACTTGTTTACGCCACTTGTAATTTTCACAATTTAAGGGCCTTTTTGTTGTGAATCCGGAAAAAAATAATACATAATAATTCCGCGTGATTTTATTTTTATAGTTGTTTTTAATAACTGACTTCTTCTTTTCCGCATGACTAGTAAATATGGCCATCTGTTTTATATATACACATTTATCGAGAATAATAATTGTTACAAAAATATTTTATGTTCTGTTTCATGTCTCGCAACCTCTAGGGCTTTCATATTTACAAAAATTGTAATTTTAAAATTATTGTTTCCAAAATAAAGGACGAAAATATGAGAGAAAATGTCTGCTTGCTTACTACAATGGAAACATACGTTAGTATTAAGTTATCGGATAGGGCATAGTGTCATAGTGTATAATAATAAATATCATACCCTTGCGCACTTAATATATATTATCAGTGTCGTAGCAACATATCGCGAGGCCCTGGGCGAGATTAGAATGCGAGGCTCCCATCTGTTTTTAAATTTGAAATCTCAATGTGAATCGATACAAATCTTCATGGATACGTCAGCAAATTATCATATTTAAATAATAATAAATTACTGAAGAAAATTATATTTAATAATTTCACTCACCCTTAAAATGTCTTTCTTTGTTTTCCAGGAACTGAAATATGAATCTGTAGGAAGGAAGTAAGAACTGCTTATATCCATTGCCTTCTTGAGTTGCAAACAATCCAAGCATTTAAATAATTCGCACTTGCTTCGTGGCAGTTGGGGGTGCTTTATTGTTAACACATTAAAATCGGGAGTGCAAGAAGAAAAGACAAGACAAATTGCTTTTTATTCCAGAAAAGAATAAATGGCTAAAAATGTTCACGCGACTCCTTTATCGTGAATTTTTGAGTAAATGTTTCACATGAGAAATATAACAATAATTTTTTACTTTTTCCGCTCCCCCTTAGGCTTAGAGCCCGCCCCCCTGTATGTTACGCCCCTGATTTGACGTATTATAACGTTTAACTAGAATTTAAATCCAGATCCATTAAATCCGACGGAAAGCTGGAAGGGGGATGAGATCTTAACCTAAACCCAACCAGGACCTTTCGACTGATAATCACCAGCAGAGTCAGTAATAAGGCGATCTATGGTCTTCACTCGGGTACCTTTTTCTCACCGCTAACAAGAATTTTGATCTTTTCGCAGGAAACAGCAACTTCAAGAAATTCTACGCAAAGCTACGTCTTGGAATAGCGGCATCACGTAAAGCTGGTGATATCAATTCATAGAATTGTGATCAGGAAAAGCAGCGACAACAACGACAAAATTTAACCAATAATAGCTAGAAAACATGCCGTTCGAGGATTAGAACGGAAAATTCCGACCTATATCTCTGGCAACGGACTAGGTGTTACCTTAGCCTTAAAAAAAATTGAGTCCGATACAAGAAGGTAACGATACCTGTGGTGTCCAAAGGAGTCGGACACGGGTACGTGACAATTGTACTTGTAAATAGGGACCAAGCTGACTTCCATGTTCTAAATATCAGAGCATTGTTTGGCAAAAAATAGAGGTCCGGGGCTGGAATATTACTGTGTCATTATCATATCATAATGAATTTCCCTCATTGCCATTGCCACGGTAAACTGAACGATCAGATATAAGGAGTAAAGTAAATAAACATAGGGGGGGGGGGGGGGAAACTATTTTCTCAAGGAGTCTCGATTTGAATCCCCTTTTGAGGCACATTGCAAATGGTTCGGATCCAAATTTAATCTGTAGGTCCAGTTCGGATTAACCTATCGTGAGCGCAAATTGAACTTACCCAGATAGCACATAAGCTTGTGGCAAGCTTGCGAAAGCTTCCTTTTAGCTTGTCAACGCAAGCTTGACATGGCAAGCTGGACGTAAGCTTGATGCATGTGATAACTAGCGTGATAGGATGCATTTTTAAAAAAAATAGAACAATACAGACACCCATTTAATATAACAATAGAGATACTTACTAAACATAAACAATAGTGACAAAATAAAATAAAACCGAAATGCAGTGGAATTAATTCCAGTGTGAATAAAGCACCAAAGCTTTTATTTCATGCGGCTTACACTAGATGGCAGCGCAACTCAAATGTAAAACAAACATAAGTTTTAGTAACATAAATAAGGGTAGCTTTGATTGTAGTTAGTGAAAAAATGTGTTTTATTATCTTTCGAAAGATGGTGAATAAAAGTGAAACTCCCATGACAAATATTTTTATCCCAGAGTATATAATTAGGAGCTAAGTACTGCAAAGAAACACGTCAGTGCGTCGAGAGAAAACCCCCTTGGAACATTCGCTGTGACTGTAATTTCAGTACGTTTGGAACGGACGACTGGAGGTAATTGCAGTCTACGCAGTGGTTTGGTGTTCCCGAGGTACTTTGTTGAACGCCTTGCTGCGAAGGGATATCTGGCTCGAACGACACTTTTCAGATGGCAACAACTAGGTTGTAGCCCCAAACTTTCACCGGTGGAGCTCTGGTCACAATACTTAGAGGTATCAATACTGCTTATTTTGAAGCAAACCGTGTTTTGCAACACGTGCTTGTACAGGAGCAACCTGTGTTTGCAACCCAGTTACATCTGGAGCAAACTGTGCACGCAATTCCCGTTTGCAGCACTTGTGTGAATTCTGTCTTGTTTATAAGAAATTCAAATATTCCTGGGATCTAGTTGCTAATAATTCCGCTTTGAGCCCGACGGCTCAACATACATGGAACCTTACGGGTACCATAAAGGACTACCTGCCATCATGCCAGAACCACCTCCCCGACCACCTTCTGGAAGTGGCACCCAAGAGAAGCGTTTCCGTGAAAAAGAACGTAGGAGAAGAAACTCTCAACGATCACTTGTGACAGATAGATCTCGATCTAGGTCCCCAACTAAGATAGTGGCAACAGAAACCAAACAACCCAGCCATCAAAAAACTTCCACTCAATACCATGAAAACCAAGTCAATCCCATTCACAACTTTTTACTCACCAATTACGATCCTAAATTTTCCAATCCAAAACAAGTCCTAAACCAGCTCTTAAAGTATCTGCCACGAGCCATGATTGAACAGATAGTGTTCAGCAGGAACGGGATTATCATAAAATCCCCTGATGCAACCCTCATGACCACCATAAGGAACAAGGTCAGTTACGAAATATTCGGCCCTAAGGCCACCTTTTCTCAACTCAAGCAGGCTACTCAAAAACAAGCTCCCCTACAAAAACGGACACCAATGCTGTCTGTAGTCATTCGAGGAGTCGATCCATCCCTTACCGATGAAGAAGTAACTGAAGAACTAAAACTTGAAGGACACACCATAGCTAGCTGCCTGCGAATCCACAGTAACCACGGTCCTACATATATAATCCGGGTTTTAACACCGGATCAACACACCATAGATAATCTTCTTCAAAGTGGAGCTTATATATATAAAGAAAAGTATCGAGTGGAACCATCCAAATCACAAGCACCACTTCCAATCCGCTGCGAAAATTGTCAAGAATATAATACTCACCACACCAACCAATGTCACAAAAAACCCAAGTGCTGCTACTGTGCAGATGACCATAGCACCAAAGAATGTAGAAACTTGCAACAACCACCAAAATGCGCTACGTGTAACGACCAGCACCCAATGTACAGCTACCGCTGCAAATCCAGGCCGAAACCTGAAGAAGATCACCCAGAGCTGACGGTTCCAATTCGAATTCCAGAATCAAACACGGAAGACCTTCTCACCACACCAGTTACACTAGGCAAAATGCTCAACTTTGTGACGGTGACTCTTCAAAATATCCACCCATTTATAAGACCCCATATATTACAACAAATCACCTATGCCGCTAAGAGCATATTTAATGTTCAATTTCATGCTACCTATTCTGGTCCGTATGTACACTTTTACTCGAACCAACATGAAACTACAGTTTGAAGCTGTTTATAATACATTGATAATGGATTTGAAGGTTTTATTTTTGAATATCCGTTCACTTCCATTCCATAAAATTCTATTTGAACAACTATTAGTAGAGGAAGGGATAACAGCGTTTCTTTTGAATGAAACCTTCCTCACACCATGGACACCCTGTCGTATACCATATTATACGATACATCGATGTGATAATCCACAACCAGGACTGAGGGCAAGTGGAGGTGCTGCAATAGGTTTCTCCCCAAAAATCCCCTTTCGACATCACCAAATTGAAAGAATGAATATACCAGAACATAATGTAACTACATTGTATCTAAAAAGTATGAGTATTACCTTGGTCACAATTTACGTGCGACAAAAACATCCAATTCATTACGACTTTATGCAGCACGTATCACTAAAATTTCGGAATTATATCATAATGGTCGACATCAATATACATAGTCGACCTCTCCTAGAACGAACGCAATTCTCTCAGTTCATTACCACTCAAACCACTGGAATAAAACATCATATTCCAGAGCATACAAGACCCATCTCTCAGTCAACTCCAGATATTGTTATCACTTCTGCAAATATCGCACAGAAATGCACTATTAAAGTTCTTGGTACAATAGGTAGTGACCACCTGCCAATAAAACTTACACTTCGCTGCAGAAACAATGTAACCACTGGTCCATCACACTCTCGATATGTTCTCCATTACGATAAGGCGAATTGGCCAGCCTACAGAGATCATATCCAAGAAGCGACATCGGATTTAATAATTCCTACCACAGAAGAAGACCTTACCAATGTGGTCGATCGGATTACTCTAGAAATTCAAACCGCAACTTCTCTGCATGTGCCACGGACTAAAGTTCTTCCCAACAAACCAAATCTCCTCCTTCATATCTAACCATGATAACTCGTTCCCGTCAGCTGTACAGGGACTATATCCGAACCGGTAACCTTGATTCCCTGCGACATCATCGCCAATTACAGCGCACTGTGCACAATTATATCCTTGCTTACAAAAGGTTAAACTGAACTCATGCTTGCAACCAGTTGAATAGATCTTCAAATACCGTGCGTCCATTTCGATCTGCAGCCGAGAGATCGGGAGAAGCGTGGCGGCGTGGCGGGCGGCACTGACGGAGATGCCGACATTTGCGGCCTGAAATGCCCGCTTATTTTTATGGACATATGCAGACATTTATATGAATATTGCAAAACGAGCACTAACCTGTGTTATAAGAGTATGGTTTTAATTTTAGTAGCTTAGTGACTGTATGTGCCGATGATTTTGACACGCCCACCTCTTGTGAAACACGGCGTAGAGGTTTGTTTGGAGAACGTTCTAACGCTGCACCAATATCATCGAGTTTTGCTTCGGTTAGAATCCGTCGTTTTTGCTTAGGTGTTTTAAAATTTAACGATACAGTTTCTCGTAATTTAAGGACAAGATATCTAACCGTATCTCTGTGTGGAGTTGAAACGCATGGGAATTTCTGTACAAATTACCTACACACGTCTCTACACGAGTTTGTTTTCACGTAGGTACGTGTCATACATAAAAAATCTTTGTTCTAACGTGAATCTTGCGGCTGGCATTCCAATCGTCTCACTGACACGTCACACGTACACACTACAATAACACAAACAAGTAACTGCAAGTAACCAAGAATAACACTCTTGCGCACAGTACGAAATTAACACGCTCTTGTTTTACATTGCTCGCCACTATATTTACAACTCTGTCTTCATCTAGTCGCGAAGGAACAAGAAACTCGAGCTCGGATATTTCGGATTGCGAGGAAGCTCACGAAAACCATTCACTTTTATCGGTTTCGTCTGCAGTGTAATCCTGATACAGTGTTGCACATTCGAAACCTCCAAACGATTCCCATCGCCACAAAACTCTTTCAAGGATATAAACTTAAGCAGGACGTTACTGATCAAAACCATGATTAAAATGCTTTTTTATCTGTGGCTCTTAACATCGTTTCTATAGCGTATTTATTTGTGTATATAAGAGCAGAACTTGGATGAATTACAGAATAACTTTTGCGTGTTATAACACAGGTTAGTGATCGTTTTGCAATATTTATATAAATGTCTGCAAATGTCGGCTTCTCCGTCAGCGCCGCCCGCCACGCTTCTCCCGATCTCTCGGCTGCAGATCGAAATGGACGCACGGTACAACCCAATTCTGGTATAGACTCAAAGGTCTAACTGGGCAAAAATCATCCACCTCATACCCTGTATTTCTTCAAGAAACACCTCTGCAAACTGATGAAGAAAAAGCTGACGCATTCGCTGGCAATCTGCAAGACATATTCACTCCGATTTCTTCAGAAACACCAATACGCCGTCACCCGGTTGATTCCTTTAATTTCAATGTTGATGATTTAAAACCTGCAAATACTCACACACTACCAGACGATGATATATTAACCAACCCCATCAGCGTCGGAGATATACAACTGACGCTACAACACAGACGAAATACTGCCCCTAGATTCGATTCTCTTCCTTACCGACTTATTAAAGAATGCCCCATTGCTCTCCTTACCATCTTGGCAGGGATATACACATTCAACCTTCGCACTGAGTTTTTTCCTATAGCATGGAAAGCATCAAAAACCTTGATGTTTCTCAAACCCAACAAATCTCCACAATCGATAAACTCCTATCGGCCAATACAACTTACATCTGTGTTCAGTAAAATTCTCGAAAAGATTCTGGTAAAGAGACTCCATGCACACTTGACTACAAGAAAACTTCCTCTCCAACAAGCAGGATTTAGACCTTCCTTTTGTATTAACGATCAACTCCTTCGGCTCACTACTATGATTACCAATCAATACAATCCCTTAAAATCATCCTGTTTATTGTTATTCGACCTAGAAAAGGCATTTGATAAGGTGTGGCATCCAGGCCTCATCTATAAACTAACCAAATTTCAGTTACCTTCCTGTTATATTCGTTTGATTTATAACTTCATATCAAATCGAATATCCTATGTATCTATCTACAATAGCTTATCACACCCAATATTTCTCCACTCGGGAGTCCCACAAGGTTCAGTACTATCATCGTTGTTATATTTACTGTATGTGGCAGATTTACCTTGTCCCCCACCTGATGTTCATACATTCCAATATGCTGACGATACAGCCTTTCTGGCGTTAGGGCGAACAATCCATCAATTGAATCAGCACTTACAAAAAACAGTCGATGTCTTTGTTTCCTGGTGCCGCCGTTGGAGACTCCTAATAAATTGTACAAAGACAAAAGCAATAGTATGTCTGCCAAAGGGTTGTCGTTCACGGGTCCATAGAAATCCAGATTTGCTAGCTATCAAGGTTCAAAACTCCATAATAAGATCTTCCAAAACATTGACGTACCTCGGTGTCGTTTTCGATCAACACCTCACTTGGAAAGCTCACCTTGATATTTTAACCAGTAAAGCAAAAATAAGACTAAACCTAATGAAACGAGTGTGTGGGACAACCTGGGGCTTGAAGGCTGAACTGGTTATCATGACATATAAAGCTATGCTCCGTCCAATTCTTACGTATGGTTTCACAGCCTGGATATCTGCAGCACCATCCTTCTACGAGAAACTTCAAATACTAGAAAGACATGCTCTTCGCACTGCCTATAGAAAATCCTTACCCAGTCCCACCAGATTATTGTATGCCAGGATGACTTTTCCACACATCCTGTTCCAACTAGAAACACTTCGCATCCGCTACATAACCTCACGGGTCGCACAGGAACATCCACTACTGCAGAATACGGCCTATTATGATGCTCTTCACGACACTCCACTCCGTTATTACCATACTCCCTTATCACTGCTCCTCACGCTTTATCTTAATACCTTACCTCCAAATCATCCTGATAGAGACCGCTTCGAGATATATAATGTTGATGCACCTCTTACGCATATATACCCCACACTCGCCTAATATTCCATACGACCCTGACATCAATCATGACAGGCTTAATATTTTTCCTGCCTCAAATATATAAAATTACACAGTAACTTACGATGCACAGTTTTATTTATTTTTTCACTCAACCACGTTTTATTCAAAATACACATAGACCAACAATCGTATTTTCAAACACAATAATCGCTAAATATCACTTCCCTTACAGAGGGTGTAAGTAACCCTCTAACAGGTAGCTAGCTTGGCTAGCAAGGAGAAAAAAACTGCAAGGAAAAATTGATTACCAGCGTATATTTTAAATTGATTAGTTCATTGAACTCTTCAGCCTAACTATTGCCTATTTTGGGGAGCATGAAAAGTTTTTATAAGCTGCAAATAGAAACTGTGACGTTACAAACATGGGTGTTTGTTGTTAATTAGCCCCAATTGTTTCTAGACTTGCTGTTATGCATATGTGTGTATACAATGTATATTACAGCCATGTTTATACATATAAAGATATATATATATATACATATATATATATACACATATATATATTTAGCTTAAATATACACATTATGGCTTACTTCGAGCATTGTATTCTGTAAGCTTAGAGCTTTATGAAAAGATTGATGCAAGCATGCCTTGGCAAGCTTGCTGCAACTTCCAATTGTGGTAACTAGATTGCTTAATGCAAGCTTGCATCCAGCTAATAGCTTTCCATGGCAAGCTTGCTGCTAGCTACTTAACTTGCCATGGTAAGCTTGCTTCATGCTTGCAGCAAGCTGTCTGTGCTATCTGGGTAAGAGCCATTATTGAGAAATTCGAACAAAGTGAGATAGTTGGGTTCTTTGTTTGGCTTGATTTTATGTTGAAGTAGGTAATGAGAAATTAATATTGTGCAACTTTGAAACCCTGAAAAAATTTCCCCCTCCCTTTCTCATGAAAAGTGAAACGTGAGTAAGGTTGGAGTGCTGTATCTTTGGACAGCAACAGCATCCCAAACTTTTGTTTTGATATACTATTGTTAATATAAGACCGTTTACCTTGTTTAATTCTTTTCATGGACATTGTTGCTTTCCATTGTTATGCGGCAACAAAGAGGATCTAAAATGCAATTTCTTCTTGTTTTCTTGGTTAAGCAACAGTACCCCAAAAATTTGTTACTGGGCATTGAAGCTCACTATTAGGACAAGCTATGTGAAATAGCACATTACTTGGATATTGATGCTATCAGAAGATATAACCCTTTGAATACTCATAAATTGTGAAATCCGCAAATTAGACTTATCTCAAAACAGCATCAAGCTCAAAATAAACTAAGTTGGTTGGTTGGTTGATTTGGTGTTTTAAGTCCACTTTATGCACAGTAAGGCTAATCGGGACTGGACCTACAGTTTAAAGTGGAATCCGAACCACTTGTGCCTCCACCGGGTATCGAACCCGGGACCCCTTGATTACAAGGCGAAAATTAAACTAAGTATACCATCTTGTAGCTGAATATATGTACTAACACATGGAAATGAAAAAACTTTGAGGTCTCGTCCCATTTTTGAGAAAAAAATACTAAAATGTTAAGAAATGCCAATGTAAATTATCACACTTCCTCCCCTATCAAAACGTGGAACAGCCCTTTCTCCTACTTTTCTTTGTTCCAAATGGAACAACCCATGTCTTGACAAGTTGTGTGACAGTTTCCGTTTGTCTTTCTTTGATGGATAGCGTAGTGGTAGCGTCGCATCCTTGTAATCAAGAGGTCCCGGGTTTGATACAAGGTTGTTCGGTTCCCACTTTAAACTAAAAGTCCCCAGTCACGATTAGCCTTCCTGTGAATAAATTGGGCTTAAGAACAAAGCTCTACCAAGTTCTATATACAGTTGCGTACCAAGGGCTTTCGAAAGGAGGAGGGGTGACCTATACTTTTTAGTAGGGTTATTATCCCCACCAACCCTCCCCTTTAGTGACACCACTGTCTACATTGCGATAAGAGTATGTTTGTAAACTATTCTGTGTTATTATACCAAAGAAAACATAAGTGTGTGCGAGATTCCCTAAATAAACCAATTTCAATTCAGGTAGGCCTAAAGCGGACCTTCGTGGTGGAGTGGTTACCACAGCACGCCACGATGCCAGGGGTCCTGGGTTCGATTCCTGGTCTGAGGATGATTGATTTTTCTTTGTGAGTGTCGCTTCATCAATTTCATAATATCATCACTCATCCTCATTGCCGCGATTAGTCAAAAGTGACAGATAAGCAACGTAAAATAACCCAATATAAAGCAATAAATCTCAAACAGGCCTAGGAAAAGCAGGCTTAGAAAATTTCCATCATCTTTAATATTGTTACTGCAAATAACTAACGTGCTTTTTTTATCATCATGGCATTTTTTTAAAATAAATTTTAAAACATCAGACTCAAATTTATATTTCCGGGTGCTTCACCTTGAAAGCATAATGGTAATGTGGTATTCCAGATTTGCTTGGTTTTCTTTGAATTGTGGTGCGGAGAAGCCTTCAAAAAGTGATCAGTTCTCCCGTATGACAGAACTAGATAACGAGACTTAAAACAAACAGAATAATACAGAATCTTTTACAAACGTACTCTTATCGCAATATACTCACAGTGGCGTGCCTAAAGGGGGGATAATAAGCCCCCTTTGGCTCAGTAAAAGGAATGTCAAAGGCAGGAAAAGATGGCAAAAAAATGGCCGCCTACTAAAAAAATGTATATGTCCTCCCGTCCCCTTTCGAAAGTCCTTGGTACGCCACTGTATATAGAGCTTGGTAGAGCTTTGTTTTTAAGCCCAATTTATTCACAGGAAGGCTAATCGTGACTGGGGACTTTCAGTTTAAAGTAGGATATGAACAACTTGTACCTCAACCTTGCTTTAAACCCGGGACCCCTTGATTACAAGGATGCGATGTTACCACTACGCTATCCATCAAAGAAAGAAAAACGAAAACTCTCACACAACTTGTCAAGACATGGGTTGTTCCATTTGGAACAAAGAAAAGTAGGAGAAAGGGCTGTTTCATTTGGAACAAAGAAAAGTAGGAGAAAGGGCTGTTCCACTTTTTGATAGGGGAGGAAGTGTGATAATTTACATTGACATTTCTTAACATTTTAGTATTTTTTTTCTCGAAAATGGGAAGAGACTATATATTCAGCTACAAGATGGCATACTTAGTTTATTTTTAGCTTGATTCTGTTTTGAGATAAGTCTAATTCTAAAGTTGCGGATTTTGCAATTTTTGAGTAATCAAAGGGTTATATCTGCTAATGGTAAATTGTATCAATATCCAAGTAATGTGCTATATGAGATAGCTTCTCCTAATAGTGAGCTTCAATACCCAGTAACAAATCTTTGGGGTACTGTTGCTTAACCAAGAAAACAGGAAGAAACTGCATTTTGGATCCTCTTTGTTGCCGCATAACAATAGAAAGCAACAATGCCCCGTCAAAACAATTAAACAAAGTAAACGGTCTTATATTAACAATAGTATATCAAAACATAAGTCCAAAGATACAGCACTCCAAACGTACTCATGTTTCACTTTTCATGAAAAATGGAGGGGTATGACCTTGAACTTCAACATTTTCTGCAGGAGAGGGAAAATTTTTTCAGGGTCTCAAAATTGCACAAGATGAATTTCAAATGACCTACTTCAAGGAGTAAAAAAATCAAGGCAAACAAGAACTATCCAAATATATCTTTTTTGTTCGAATTTCAAAATAAAGGCTCTTAAGTTGTAAAGAATATTCTCGAGCCTGTTGTGCAATTACAAACACTGACGAAACCAAGCAGTCGTTAGATAAGCAGTATTTCATGATGTAACAGGGAACGAACCTTGAAAATTGACATAATTGTAAGAATAACAGTAAACCCATGGCACAATAGCCCGTGAGGGCCAGGTCCCACCTACCGACTGCAGGCCTCACTCTTACATGTTTCCTAAGCAGCAGTTACGGGGTGACATGTGGTCATCACAACCAGGCACGTATCCAAGGGGGGGCTCGAGCCCACCCCGAAATTTTTCGGTTTTACACTAGATAAAATCAGGCTTTTTGGTTTCTTGTGTGTGTGACAAAAATTTAAGGAGAGAAATAATTATCGAGGCAAGATAGATTGTTCTATAACCCTGTTATTGATACAAGCACGTATCCAAGGTGAGGATCAGGAGGAACGAGCTCCCCCAGGAAATGTTTCAGTTTATACTAGATAAATTAGATTTTTTGCTTTTTGAATTATGAAACGATAAGTTAAGGAGAGATGTAATTATATAGGCAAGAGAGAGAATGTTCTAAAACCCTGTTATTAATAATAGCACGTGTCCAAAGGGGGTCAACCTCCCCCCCCCCAGGGAAATCCTTCAGTTTACGCTAGTTAAATTAGTTTGTTTTTGTTTTTTGATTAGTGACGATTATTTAAGGAGAGAAAAAAATATCGAGGCAAGGGGGAGAATGTTCTATAACCCTGTTACCAATAATAGCACGTATCTAAGGTGGAGATCAGGGGGTCAGCCCCCCGAAAAATCTTTCAGTTTACACTAGATAAAATTAGCTTTTTGGCTTCTTGAAAAATGTGACGATGGAGAGAAATAATTATCGAGGTAAGATGGAGAATATTCCATAACTTTGTTATTGATAATACCACGTATCCACGGTGGGGATCAGATGTGTCGAGCCCCCCCCCCCCTCCCAGGGGAATATTTCAGTTTACACTAGAAAAACATTTGTTTTTGGCTTCTTGTTAGAAATAATTATCGAGGCAAGATGGAGAATGTTCTATAACCCTGTTATTGATAATAGCACCTATTCAAGGTGGGGGTCAGGGGGGTCGAGCCCCCCCCCCCCCGCTCCAGGGAAATCTTTCAGTTCATACTAGATAAATTAGGTTTTTTGTTTCTTGAATAATGCACGATATAATAATTTAAGGAGAGAAATAATTATCGAAGCAAGATGGAGAATGTTACCCAAGGTGGGGATCAGGGGGTTGAGCCCCACGCAGGAAATCTTTCAATTTGGATAAATTAGTTTTTTGGCTTCTTGAATAATGCTACAATAATTTGAGGGGAGTAATTATCGAGGCAAGACGAAGAATGCTCTATAAACCTTGTATTAATAATATTGCACGTAAACTTTTCTTTCGTTGTTGTTGTCGCAGCGAGCACGATCACTGCGTAAAGATTTGTCATCATTTGGAAGCTGCACAACAAAGCTAGTGCCAGGAGTAGGACGGTTCGTTGTATTATTTATTCTTTAGAAAGCGCGAGAGGGAACGTTCTTGAATAGGAGGTGGAGTCGAACTACTGGTAATATTTACGTAAGGTTTTATCTGCAGAACATTCTAGAATATAATGAAGATATAAATACCCGGCTTCAATTTCCCGGTTGATCAGTACAACAGAATAGGTTACTAATTCGAAAATGAAGACGACTAGAGAGACAATTTCCCGTAAAGTACCGAAGTCTACTTCTAGCTCCAGTTCGGGTCCAAAGGTAAATACATTGACGACTCTGGAACTCTCAGAGCCTCAGTGTAGTGCTAGTTCGGGACATGAGCCGAAGAGATCGAAGGTCTCTAAAGTAAATATTTCAGCAGTACCGGATATTGGAGCAGTTTATAAAAAATAAAAAAAAATAACTGCACAGATCAACTGTAAATCAAAGTTTTGAGTGATGATTTATTTGTGCCTGGGCCAAATTTCGTGTATGCAGTTCGAGACTTTCATGGGATAAAAAGGACTTTTATTTAAGCCAACTGGGATCGACACACACTCGAACACTTAACTACCACAAAGGGACAGCCGAAAATTTTATGAATGTCGAGAAGATGTTGCACATGTAGACATTTTAGCTGAAATTTCAGGCTCTGCCAGGACCCAAACCAGGATCTCTGCCATATCGTGCCATTGCTCTACTGGCATACCCAGAATTTTCAAAAGGGGGAGGGGGGACGCATACTTTTCGGTAGTCAGTCCTCATTTTGCAGTCTTTTTCTGCCTTTGACGTTCCTTTTTTTTTTAGGAATACTGGGCCAAAGGGGAGTTATGATCCCCACCTATACTCTTTTGAGCACGCCACTGGAGATGAATGAGTCAGCATTTTATCATATTGGGAGACGAAACTGTAGATATGTTGTGAGCGGAAGGGTTTTCACTGTCCATTAATTCTTTGGCGATCCAGCTGTGTTCGAGAAGACTTCCTTTGTTTTGTGTCAATATATGACAAGACTGCTGAAGCTGTGACAGAGACAATTTTGAACACTTGCGAGTGCTTATGCGAGAATGTGAACGATTTAGGGGTTTTTGGCTTTGATAAGAGCTGCAAAGACGGGAGGACAAGACACAGGAGTGGTATTCATGTTTGAATCAGAGAGAAAAATTCGAGAGCTGTCTGCGTCCATTTCGCAGCCCACAGTTTGTGTGGATTGTCCATCCCGTGCATGTGTAACAGCTTCGTAAAAACACTCAGACACCATAAATATTTTGATGTCTGATGAGAAGAAACTGACAAACACATTGTTATAAAAATGGCAGCCTTCAACGGTGGCTTCGATTTAGGGGACAGTTGCTCCCCATTTTTTTGCCTCCGCACTATGGCCTCTTAATGCTAGGCCTTGTCTACCAAGAGAAAGTAAACATTCCTTGTCTCCCCGCCCCCCCCCCGTTTGGCACCAAAAGGTCACCACTAGCCCTAAACATACACTTGTGAGGTTCTATCTATACCCCTTAAAAATATGTTGTTCAGCCCCCCCCCCCCCCCCGAGTCGTTGTTGAAGGTTTCCATGTTCGGGTTACGCTACTCACGAGATGTTGGATGGCCACCGGTCCCATACACTGACCGAAATCTCAGGAGAAAAGTTGTTAGTTACGCAACCCCCCCCCCCCCCCGCCCTCATCAAGACACTCCTTGAACTAACGCGCGTTCCGTAATCCGATCCCCAAACCCCAAACCCCAAGGCCACGGTGCGGGACTTTTACTTTCTTTAATATAAATTAATTATGTTTCATACTTATATTTCTCTTGCATATATTTTTTTTTCATTTTATTAGGCATATATTGTTATAGTCTCTTGAAGGAGAGGGAGAGCATGCAACACCAGGGGCGGCGCAAGGGGAGTACGAAGGAGTGCTTAATTTTCTTCAACACCCCCTTCTCAAAACCTATGTTTAACCGAAAACATTAACTCCTTTATTCAGTCTGAAATTATGTTTCTTCAACGAATTTGTAACAATTAACACAAATTACTGTGACTGAAATGAAATTATATATGAAATAGATAATTTTTAGGTGGACATTAATTTTCCAGGGGGTGGCCCCTTTGCCCCCCTTCCGGACGCCCGTGCATACAGTGTCATATCACAGATAAGGATGATCTGTGATCATATTATGTCCTATCGTCATATTGAGCGCAGTGCCCGAGTGGTTAGCACATCGCGCTGCGACGCCAAGGGTCCCGGGTTCGAATCCCGGTCGGGCTTGGTTGTTTGTGAATTTCCATTCATCAATTTCATCATTTCATCACTCATCCCCATCTTCGCAAATTAGCCAAGAGGCACAAAACGCGAAGTAAAATAAACTAAATCAAATCAAAATCAAATCAAAATATTGAGCGCAGAATGTTAGGTATTGAAGTGAGACCGCTGTTGTTTTATACAACAAGCAAGCATTGCTGCTACTGTGAACAACATTTTTGGTTGCTTTCAAGAGGTCGTGCTCGGGAAATTATTTAACGCGAGTTGTATCGTGACAGGTAGTTTTCTTGTTAATACGTTCTATTTGTTCTATGTAACGCCCTTTTCAAGACAACAGACCTCCAAAGTTCGCGTTCTGCTAAAATCAAGCAAAAAGAGAAGGTATTCTTCAGTTTCATTGGCATATTTTCATTGATGCACACTAAAGCGTGATTGGTATTTCATTTAGTGTCTAAAACATGCATGCAGGTTTCATGTTTTCTTTATTTTCAGCATCGCATCCCCTAAATTTCATTCCTCATCCCCCTGTCGCTGTGATCTTGATTTGATTCGATTTATTTTACTTCGCTTTTTGTGACACTTTTGGCTAATTTGCGAAGATGGGGATGAGTGATGATATGATGAAATTGATGAATAGACACTAACAAACATCCAACTGCCCTGATGATGGATTTTTGGGAGATATAATAATGATTGATATTACTAATAATTTAAGTGCTGCATGTATGTTTTTTAAGTTACTTTCCCTCATTAACAAGGTAAACGTGATTTTCCACAACAGGAGCTTCGTTACTCCCTGTTGAAGTAAAATTTTGGTTTCCTTCCAGGCTCGTAGCCAGGCAGGAGCCAGGGGGGCTGAGCCTGCCCAGGTTCGATTCCCGATGGAGGCACATAGTTGTTCGGATCTCACTTTAAACTGTAGGTCCAGTCCCGATTAGCCTTACTGTGCATAAGTGGACTTAAACACCAGTTCAATTAATCAATCAATCGAAAGGTGAAGGTTCGATCTCCGGTGGTCAGGCCGGTAGCCAGAATTTGATTTCGGAAGGGGCTTATCCCTTATCGGCAGCCGCTAGCTAAAGACGAAAAGGTTGGGGGGGACGAGTAAATGCGCTGAAGATGTATTTCTTGGTATATTGCAACTTACCATATACAAGATGTTTAATCCTGTTAATGAAGTAAATTTAATTAATTACTACTACACATTATTAAAATCAGATATTTGTAGGATTTCGGGAAAGGACTGCAGCCCCCGAGCCCCTTCCCTGGGTATGTGCCTGCTTGTATTAGTTCCAAAATTTCTGTGCTGTTCCAACATCGTGAGGACAATTTGGGAAGTACTTGAAAGTGATATGGAAGCAAATTCTGCTCTCAAAACTATGGGACTTGATGTGATGACCACGCGCAACCGAATGAAAGAACTCTTCGCAGGCCTTGTCCCTCAATATTAATTTTACTGACTAATTGTAAGTTTTTCTCGGCCTCCTCGATGACGCAGTGGTAGCGTCGCCGCCTTGCAATCAAGGGGTCCGGGGTTCGATACCCGGTGGAGGCACATAGTGGTTCGGATCCCCGATTAGCCTTACTGTGCATACAGTGAACTTAAAACACGAACTCGATAATTGGAAGGTTTTAGAAGAACTAAACATGGCTTTTTATGCATCGAACAACTTTGCTTCTTTTCACCCTACTTTTACAGTTTTTCTTCCTAAGAATTCCACTGAGTATAACACGCTACGAAACCAGAGGTCCAAGGTTCGGACATTGGACATGTATGGTTGTATCATGTCTGTCCCATTGCCATTCCTTCGGCTCATCATTCATCCTCATCGTCGCATTTAACCCAAGCGGCGTAATATAGAAATATAAAAATGATTGATTTGGTTTATTTTACTTCGCTTTTCTGACACTTATTGGCTAATCGTGAAGATGAAGATGAAAAAGGGTGATGTGAAATTGATGAGAGGACCATCATAAAGAACACACACGCCCAGTCCGGGATTCAAACCCAGGACCCCTGGCATCGTAATGCACCTTGTTAACCACTGCACAACAAATACAAACAGAAAATGCTTGATAAGTTGTTTGCTTCTCCATAACTCATGATTATATTATTAGGATTATTCGCTGTATGACTAGGGATTAATTATATTTGTATGTCTAGCCAACCTAGCCACCTAAGCAGCAGCAGCTTCCGCATTTGCAGGTGGAGGCTAAATGAAGAAAAATCACAGAAAGTCAGAAATATATACAAATTTTGTAACATAATACTTATAGAGCATGCAGACGGTTGTAAAAACAATTGCTACATAGCTAGTTTCCTTCCTTAATTGAAACGTGGTTTATTCTTCATTATACATGAGATCAACCACCCTGGGAGTCGAACCAAGGATCTTGTGTGGTAGTCAGACTCTCTTTTAGAATGCCAATTTGTTGGATATTTGGTCGATCAGTCGATCTTGATCAATTGTTTCCAGAGGAAGACAATCTGGCAGCTTCTCATTCGACATTTTACTCGCGATGTAGGAAAACGAGATCACAAACACTTCGGGATGCTATCTTCTCGCGTTTATAGAAGTTTACCACCGCTCGGACAACATATCCTACTTCAAACAGACAGATATCAACTGTCCACCAAATCAACAGATGAACCGACCGCTTCGATGTTTCTCCGAATTTTCAGAAAGTGGCCTTTCCCTCCTTGCAGGGCAGGTCATTAGCAGGAGGGTTGAGTGCATGTGAGAAGAACCACTATGTCATTCATTCCCGCGCCGAAAAAAGGGACAAGCAATAGAATTCTGTTCTTGGAATTTGAAACGCATGGGGATATCTTTTCTGAACCATAAAATAATTAACGCAGAAAGTTCTAGCCACCCGCAGCTAAATATTCCTGTTTGTGTCGTCCTTTCGGCGCCCATGAAGCCAGTGCAAGGCCATATGATGACAAAGTGCGGGTTTTTGGGGGATCCTGGAACCAGGGAGGAAAAGTGCATTTTCAATAGGTCTCAGACTTCCCTGACCGGAGCGGACCACAAAACCATTAACTGCATCCCCTCCCAATACATCTCTTTGTGTTCAACAAGCAAGAAACAGGGAAATAAGAAAGAAATGCCTTGCTTGGGTTCGTGCTACTGAAAATTGAAGAAGTGTTTCAAACTGCAAGCAAAATTTCCCGAAGAATTATTTAGCAATATTTGTCATCAAAGTAAAATTTCCAGCAAATACAGAACAGTTTCCCGGGGCCACGTGGACGTTTGCCGGGGCCAGTGCCCCCGCGTGCCCCCCTAACGACGTCCCTTGTCATCAGTTTATTTACAGATTTACGATGCATGAAATTATGTGTGTGTCGCGAAGTTGGAATTAATTACGATAATTATGAAGGAAAAAAAGGTCTACAATTGGAATTCTCAAACCCTTGTTTCGATTCGAACGAAACCAACTAGACCTCAGGCGACAACTCAGCTTCTCTTTGAAGCAGCATTGTTTACATAACCATTGAAAACGTATGTTATGATAGTTTCCTGGCTTGGTAAGGTACTGTAATATACCTAGTGAAAATCGCCCCTCCCAACTGCCAATCCTGGATCCGCCACTGATGCATATTAAAATACATTTCGCTCGAGCCCCCCCCCCCCTACATAATATTAGGCTATTGGCTTCTTGAATAATGTGACGATAATTTAAGGAGATAAACAATTATCGAGGCAAGAGAGAATGTTCTATAACCTTGTTATTGTTAATAGCACGTATCCAAGATGGGGATCAGGGGGCTCGACCTCCCTTCAGGAAATTTTTCAGATTACGTTAGATAAAATTAGGTTATTGGTGCTTGAATAATATGATGATAATTTGAAAGTAATAATTATAGAGGCAAGACGGAGAATGTTCTATAACCTTATTATTGTTAATAGCATGTATCCAAGGTGGGGATCAGGGGGCTCGAACCGCCCCTTCAGGAAATTTTTCAGTTTACACTGCATAAAATTATGTTTTTGTCTTCTTGAATACTGTGACGATAATTTAAGGAGATTCCGAGATTTTCATGTTCGGGGAAGACGAAAAAATGTTTATTTTTTTCTTACTGTGTTGTGGGTACGCAGTGCGTACCTTGCGTACCCCGAATGCACGCCGCTGTTAAAAACATATGTTGTAAATGAAAGCTATACATGTTATACGTACAAAAATAATTATCTTCGGAATGCATTTATCATTCATTTTCTGCCATTCAAAAATACAGTTTGTGTGCTTGTTTTCCATATTTGTTAATGTGAAATGGACATTTCCACTCAATTTTTTTTACAACATATTTAAAAACTACACCCTGGAAAAATGACCCCTGCAAGTTCTCGCGTTTCTCTGCGTCCAGTTTAAGGCAGAAACGAGACTTCCAAAGTTGCGTGGCTAGCGTTGCGCTGAAAACACGCCGCCGCCATGTTACTACGTCACTCCTTAGGTAGAGTTCGTTTGTCGTCTGCTTCGAGCGTCCAGTTCCGGATGGGTAGCCCACGGTGAGCGAACACGTGCAACAGTTTTACAAATCTGTACCGATTTAAATAATGGAAGAAGGAGCGATAGGAGAAAGGAAAGCTATGCTTTGTAATGATCATTCTTCTATGAAATATCCGTGCTGCTCACGTGCAAGATAAATAAAAGGGTTCAGCTGCGTGTGTTCTCAGGCCATGCGAAAAATATTGCTTATAAAATTGGTTGCTGACCAGACACTAAAAATATTTTTTAAACTTATATTTATCGATATTTAACCTATGTAGTGCAAAATAGGAATTTTCACATTCTTCACTTTATTTATAAAGCCTATTTAACTTTCTTTCCCATAAAGCAATTTCAGTTTGTGTTCCATTTCTGTTGCGCAAATTATGATCAAATATTTTTGTGCGGATAAGAGAAAATACACTGAGAAGATTACATTAGTTGCACAGTACATAGTTATACTTAGTTTATGTATAATTATTACAAGGAAATAATGTGTATAACCATGGGCGTATTTAAGGGGGATTCAACGGGTCCAACCCCCCTATTTTTTTTGGTTCACTAAAATTACCAGTTCCCTTGTTCTATCCCCTTGTTCATAAAAAATTCCATCGGACTTATTTCATTCTCTTAAATTAGAGACGTATAGGACGGGATACGGATGGGAAGGAAATTTCGGTAATTCCACACACTAGATGGGACTGCAGACCAATATCTGCAATTTCCTGATAGTTTCGGAATTTCTGCGATAAGAAACTGCATTGAGACTATCAAATCAGTTAGTTTTTTCCCCCTCGAATCATATTAAAGAAATTAGGTTCTGAAAAACGTAGTGACACAAGATGAACAGAAAAGTATCAATACTTCGTGACTACAAACACACAACTCTGTCCAATATCCCCTCCCCCCATGCTCCCCAACAAGCTTCCGGCCAGCAGTGTCCTGGATTTTCACTTACGAAATAAAGCAACCCTAATCATAACAAAAGTTGATCCATCGCTCCCCCCGTGAACTATATATACTCCCATGTGTATAACAATATCCCATACTGAAATGGTACGATATAATTATTTTGAATTTTGTACTGCGAAAAAAGGAGCCTCATCTCGTTACCCCGAACGCATTAATTGGTTGGTTCACAACTTCTCCACTAAGGATCCTATCGAGACGAGACATGGCAGCCTTGGTCTCGTTCTCGTTGAGAGTTGTAAATGTCTGTCTCGTGTTTATTTGTAAATGTCTCATTGACAGTCTCGTCTCAATTTATAAACATTCGTCTCGGTTTGGGAGGGCAATTCTCGTTCTCGTCTCAAGTCTAGAAAAAATATAAAATTAACAACGTATGCAGAGACTTATCATTATAAATACAAAAAAAACTTTCTTAATATTTATTATTATTATTATTATTATTATTATTATTTGACTCCTCGTTTCGACGGTACAGCCCTCGAAAACTAAATATTATCCTGCTTATATATGCAAACCAAACTGCAGATTCAGAATTACCAGGAATGAACTGGCGTTGTAATTATTATTCACAAAATTCATGATTTATCTGAGGAAGTCGCATGTTCCAGGTTTGGCTCTCGACCTGGGCATGACTGTTTCCTTGTGAGTGACATTTAATTGAACTGGAAATTGTTACATGGGAGGATATTTGCTCGAGACTTTGGGGACAGCTAGGGGGATGCTTCTATTGTTAATGTTAGTGTTGCTCACGAGACGAGGCATGTTCCGTCTCGTCTCATAAAAGGAGATGGGACAAGTGAATGTTTTCGAAATAAGATGGGACAGAAGAAAAATTTCGTCTCTTATCATGGCAAGTTGGGTGATACTTAGATTGTGCAGTTGGTGGTAGTGTGTGTGTGGGGGGGGGGGGAGTACTCCTGCACCCCGACTTCGAATACAGCTTGTAGTTATTCATCTTCATTGTAGCGATTAGCCAAAAGTGGGAAGAAATGTGATTTTAGAGATGATACATAATAAATTAACCATGCGTTCTCATCGTTGCGGTTAAACAAAGTGAACGGAAAAGCGACGTAAAAGTAGGCTAAATACAAAAATTTGCAATATATATATTAACTGAACAAAACTGTCATTTACTGCAGGAAACAGGGACGTCGTTAGGGGGGGCACGGGGGGTCACTGGCCCCCCGAAACGTTCACGTGGCCCCGGCAAACTGTTCTACATTTGCTGAAAATTTTACTTTCATGACAAATATTGCAAAATAGTTTTTCAGTATTTTTTTCTTTCAGTTAGAAACACTGTACTTAATTTGAGTGGCATGAACCCAAAACCAGATTTCTTTCTAGTTTTCCTGGTTCTAGCTATAGTGGATGTCAATGTAGGAACCTAGAACTTCTTTGTTTCTCGAAATTTTGAGGGAGCTGTCTAGCCTCCCCTAGCAGTCGCAGGTCAACAACAGGCAGGGTTGGGCGTTGAGTGTTGCCGTTGCGTCCAAACAAAGTTTTGAGCTTGAGTAGATTGAAGAACGACCGCTTGTGCAGCGGTAAACCACATATCTGCAAACAGTTACAACTGGTCCCGAATCAGAGCGCAATACACGCTAAATAAGTATAATGGTGGCAGGATGCCTCATATCTCCGGGTAAGGTTAGTATTATTCGCACCAAATAACTATTCTGCTATTGAAACAGTCTAAAACACGCAACGTGTTAAAAGTAATTATCTTCACAAACTGTACGATTTCTCGAGTCGCATATTTTTCTCGATATCGTGAAGACCGATTTTGAGAATCCTCCTTAACCTCCCGGATTGCGCAGTGATAGCGTTGTTGCCTTGTAATCGAGGGGTCCCGGGTTCGATACATGAGTGGAGATACACAGTGGTCCGGATCTTACTTTAAACTGTAGGTCCAGTCCCGATTAGCATTACTGTGCATAAAGTGGACTAAAAACACCAACTCAACTCAACTCAACTCCTTAACAAACTTTTAGAAGAAACGAAAATTTAAACAAGAACAAGTAAATATATTTTTGAAATTTTGAAGTAAATTATTATTATTATTGTTATTATTTTGGGTATTTTTGGTTCGTATGAATCTGCCTCAAACAAAGCTTATTTTGTTGAGTCAAGCACAATAAAAACCCTTGAAATAAGTCACTGGAAAGACATGTGAGGTTGCACATATATTTAAGCATCTATAAATATATAATAACCCCTGGTTCGACAGCCCTGGAAGGGCCTTGGTCTATCTCCCGACTGCCAACCCCTCCCACAATCCTACCTAAAATTTTAGAGGTGTGGAGATCTTTAACCAGTAATGGGGTGCCGTGGGGTCAACACGTCGAACCCCCAACCGTTATAGGGGATATCCATAAAGAATAATTATATTCTTGTGGTAAGGAGTCGTTGTCATTTAACAAACTTTATTGATTTATTCCATCAGTATTATTTAAAATATAGTGCCTACTGAACTTACCAACTTAACAAAGGCACATTGATTGCTAAATGATGCATTTTCCTTGTGTTGCAGAACAGGTTCAGTTTTTGGAGTATTGCAATGTTTTACACAGTCCGTTCGAAGAATTTTGAGAATATTGATGTTTTGTCAAAGGGACCACCCCCGTATAAATATCTGTGGATGTTTTACAGGTTTCATCGTATTTAAGAAGGTCATTTTTCCGGTGCAACTTTCCTCCGTACAACATGTATTTTGCCACTCAAGCTGAAGAGCCGATTAATAGGTGCAACGACCTTGGCAGAAAGAAACTCTGATTGGCACCATGTTGACAAAAGACTCAAGAAGTCCCGCAACCGACAGAACTCGAAGCGCTCAGATCCTACTGTGACATACACTTTGATTGAACACAAACGGATGCATTGGTAGGAAATACAGTGATTTAATGGGCCGTCCCTTTCTGGGAAGTCGGGGAACTTTTGAAAACACACTTTCCCTTCATGAACACCAGGGGGCCTAAGCCAGATGCCGGGTCACCCCTTCCCACAAAATCTTCTCTTCATCTGGCTCTGGTTATCGGCTGCGCCGAAACGCACTGCAGGTAGCTAGGACTTTCTGGGTTAATTACTTTATGGTTCAGCATGGACATAGGCTTTTCAAATTGCAAGAGACAAAATTCTACTGTTTGTCCCTTTTCTGGCGGGAGATGAATGACAAAGATGTCGCGGTTCCTTCAGGTTCCCACACTCAACCCTTGTGCTCATAACCTGCAATGAAAGGAAAGGCCATAATAAGCCTTTGTAATGGACTCATGGACGCCCGCAGGACTTTTTCCAGGGAGGGGCAAGGAAGGTATTTTTTCCAGGGGGGGGGGGCAACATGGTATATTTTCCCCAATAATAGTGTTCATCCCTCAAAAAACATTGCTTAAATTTGAATTTATCATGTTCGTACAATAATTAACACACATTATTGTGGCTGAAATTAAATTATGTGTGTGAAATATGTAATTTTTGGTTCACTTTCGTTTTCCAGGGGGGGGCCACGGCCCCCCCTTCCGGACGCCCATGAATGGACTTTATATCCTTCCTTGGTAACTTTCCACTCATTTTCAAGAAACATCTGCTTCTTTTTGCCCTACTGTGTTGATTGGTCGACAATTGATGACTGTCAGCTAGTTCGAAGAACAGTTTGATCCAAGAAGTGGTTTCATAGTTAGCTTCTGTAAACGTGAGATTCCGGTAGGATCACGGAGTGGTTGAGATCTCATTTTCATGCTTTGCGAGTGAAATTTGGATGGATTTGGTTCATTTTACTTTGCTCTTCTGCCACATTTGGCTAATTGCGAAGATGGGGATGAGTGATGATATGATTAAATTGATCAATGGACACAACAAACACCCACGCTCAGTCCGGAATTCTAACCCGGCACACCTGACATCGTAGCACGATGTGCTAACCACTCCGCCACGGGGGTAGGCGAAGTGAAATTTCGAGTGTGAAGCTGCCAGCTTGTTTTCGTCTCGAAAAAGTTGAAGTAGGATCGACTGATCAACCAAATGTCCAACACATTGACTTTCTAAATTGGTGTCCGACTACTACACAGGAGACCGGGTTTGACTCCCAGGGCGGTGGATCTCACATGTGATGAAGAATAAGTCACATTTCAATTAAGGAAGGAAAAGAGGTATGTAGTCAACTTTATAAAGTAGTGTGCATGCTCTAGAAATAATACGTTTCAAAATTCTGCTTATTTTGTGATTTTTCTTCATTTAGCCTCCACCAGGGTTGTCAAAGGTCCATCTACCCATAAGTTCTATGGGTTTTATTGAGTTCCGTTGCAGGACCGGAACCTTTCTTCTCGCACAATTTAAATTCGGTTCTAGTAGTGTATTGTTCCATTAAAAAAAAAAGTTACTGGATCGTATTTAAATTGATCCGGAAAAAATCCTGCACCGAATTTTAATTGATCCTGGAAAAAAGGTTCTTGGACAGTGTTTAAATTCAGCCGCAAAAAAGGTTCCTGGACCGTATTTAAATTTTACCGAAAAAAAGGGTTCCTGCACCGTATTTAAACTCATACGGAAAAAAGGTTCCTGGACCGAATTGCGGCCTAGAACCCACTTACACTTGCTGATTTTCTCTCCCGGATGTGAAATGAATTTATTTACAATACCTGGACCATTTACAACCCTGGTATTGTTAAAGATTAGGGAACGCATACATTCTAATCCCATTATAGGACCGGAACCTTTTCTCTCGCACAATCTAAATTCGTACCAAGTTGCGAATTGTTTCATTTCAATACGGAACTTTGACCCTATTTAAACTGATCCGGAAAAAAATGTTCGTTGACCGTATTTAAATTCTTTAGGAAATAAGGTTCCTGGACCGAAATTAAATTCATCTGGGAAGAATATTCCTGGGCCGAATTGAAAACTTTACAAATGAAAAGGTTCATTACGGTCCAGAACCCATTTACGCTTGCTGTTTTTCTCTCCTGGACCGGAATTGGATTTATTTAAAATTCCTGGACCTTTAACAACCCTGGCCTCCACCCGCAAATGCAGACGCTGTGGCTGCTGCTTAGGCGGAAAAGTTGACTAGACATACAAATTAAATTTATCCAAAGGTATATAGAGAATAATAGTTGCTTACATAATAATATCATGAAATACGGAGAGCCAAATTACTTATCAAGCATTTTCTGTTATTTGCCTATCCTAGTGGGAGCGAAAATAATTTGCCCTTGCTGGTGAACTCGGTTCCTGAAAATTCAAGACGGCATTTTCTAATTTACATTTCTATTTGGGCCGACAACTCCGTGTTGAATGTCCCGTGTTCGAATCCCGGCCTGAGAATGTGTCTTCTTTGTGATGGTCCTTTCATCAAGTCAATCTTAACTCATTCTCATCTTCACGATTAGCCAAAAAGTGTCAGAAAAGTGAAGTAAAATGAACCAAGTCAATCAATAATTTCTATTTCGTTATTTTACGCCGCTTTCTCCCTCTTGTGTTAAATGCGACGATGAGACTGAATGATGATCCGAAGGAATAGCGATGCGAGACGTGATGCAACCACACCTGTCCAAGGTCCGAACCTTGGACCTCTGGTTTCGTAGTGCGTCATGCTCATGCTTCGGGAGTGGAATCCTTTGAATTAAAAACTATAAAAGTAGGGTGAAAGAAAACAATATTGTACTGTGCAAAAAAGCCAATGTATGTCCTCTAAAGAAAAGTACAGTTATTCAGTACAATTAATTTTGAAGGACAAAGCCTCCGAAGTGTTTTTCCATTCGGTGACGCGTGGTCATCACATCGAGTCCCATCTGGGTTTGAGAGTGGAATTCGCTTACATATTGATTTCAAGTAGCTTCCCAATTTTCCTCACGATGTTAGGCCATCACAGAAATTTTGGAGTTCCTACCAGGGATCGAACCTTGAAAGACTAGAGCGCAATAATTTGAGCGCGCGGGAATTTTGTTGTTTCTATTGCCATCATATATTCAGTTTTGCACGCGCAAAGAAGATTACTTTTAAGAAACTAGATGCGTGCATAAAATTTCATATATATCGTCATCATTCTCCAATGTGAACAGTACGACGCCACAAAAGACTCGTGCATGTCCCATAGAATAAAGGCCGCCGGAATCGATTCTGGTATAAGCAATATAGATGGGATGCCTATCTTGAACTCATTACAGAAACATTTCATTTTCGCACCGTTGTCATACTTGTACGTACACCTGATACCAGCACCCTTTTATATCTAAACCCACAGAAGAAAGTTTTCTCTACTTCTCAATTTTCTTCGAGCAAATTTACAAATCTAAGGAGTAAGGACTAATGACATTGTTCTTGGTGTCTCAAAAATCTAACATAAGAGAAAATACATGGAATTTTAAAGACTGTCTAGATGCCATTAAGTTAATAAGTTCATTCTGCATTTAGATTCCCGAATAATGGCCGTGGAATTCGCGAGTCTATATCCGTAAATTTTTGGGGGCTACAGGAGAAAATAATGTTCTCTTCCAACAAGATTATATATATATATATATATACATACTGTACATATACTTATGTAGGCCTATATGGTATATTAATAGTTTGTTAGTTTTTAATGGTTTGATAGAAAAAAAATCTTAAGTTTTTGGCCCCCCCGAACTGATCAACCTAGCTACGTCCCTGGCAGGAAATTAAAAAACTCACCGTACCTTTTTGTACCGTATCACCTCTTATATTGCAGAAATTGGCGTGTAAACCAGTGTGTTCTAAAAGTATTATCTTAAAATTTGTGAAGAAAATATTATGACGAAAATAACTGTAATTCCAGAAAAGGCATTCCTATAACATTAAGTTCTTGCCAGTTAGAACTAACCTATGTATTCGCATTGAACAAGGTTGTTCACGTGTTCAGCCATTGACTGTTACAAGGTTTGCTTTGTCATCCTAATGGGAAAATCCTCTACCGAGTGGCTGAATTATAGTAAATACTACTATACTGCTAGGGCATAATTCATCTCCAAGAAATGGAACACAGATTTTTGCATTGGAAGTTGTAAGATGCTTGTTTTACACAGTAACAAGTGAATTTTCTGCCGCTTCCGCGGCTTATGCTAAGTTGACGGGACGAGCAGAAGCCCCGCCTGCACGCATTTCTAACGTAGCCGACGATTTCTAAGTGATGACGTCAGAGGACCTCGTGTTTGTGGAGAGGACGTTTTCAAATCCGTGACGTAGTAGGTGAATTTCAGCGGTGTTTGAAGGCGTGTTTCTCGAGAACCGAAACAAATATCGCCGAGATATTTTGCACATCTCATGTTTGTGTCATTATCTGTAAAATGAATGGATTTAAAACGTTTTTCATGTCAAAGTGGAAATGTCCATTGATGGTACCGACTTCTACCCCCTGTTTGCGTAATTTAGATAAGATAAGATAAGATTTATTTCCATCCACTTGATCATATGAGTACAAATAGCACTATGATATGAGATAGGTCAATTACATGTGTAATTTTGAGTACAAAGGAATTAACACATACTTAAGCATATTAAAAAGTATAAAGAGTATAAAATAAAATTACATATATAATTTTGAGTACAAAGCAATTAACACATACCCTCGAATGTATGTGGGTCCCCTCCCCCAAAATGTACAAAACTTTCATTTCAATCAATTAAACAATATGACACTGCTACTACATTAGTTCAACAGTCACGAGACAGTCTGATATGATATAATATGATATGATTTATTTCCATCCACTTGATCTTATAAGTACAAATAGCACTATGATATGGGATAGGTCATGCGCGCCGACTACGTGGGTGCTCCGGGGCTCGAGCACCCACATAAATAATGTTGTGGGTGCATCGCACCCACAAGATTTTTAGTTTGATATAAACAAAATAAAATAAATATTTCTCACTTGCCATTATCAAAAAATAATAAGCAATTAAAACATTAAGATGGAAGTTAAAATTTCTAACCTCTAAAACATAATTGTTTCAAATGTGTTTGTGCAAAGGCAACCAAGCAACACATTCCCTCTTCCTTGCCTGTCTCTGGCCAAATCAAAGGCAGTCCCCACAATAACAATGGAAGTATATTTTATTGTGAATAGAATCCCGTCTTTTCGGCTTGCTTTGATGTTTCCTTACAAGTGACACACTACAATACGCCCACTCCATTCGTCAACAATTGTTTTAAAATAACTACTTGCCGATATTGAGCACTAACAAAGAATAAACCGAAACACAAGGAAGCCGATTGTGACAGACTACCTCAATAGTTGTTGTTTTTCTTTTGTTTGTTTCAATCAGATAACAGCGGCGTGGTTTACGATTTCAGTGAAGTTGTTTTCATGTAATCTGGATTGTTATCGTTTTGTTTGTTCTCCGAGAGACAATGGCTTGGAAGGACGCGAGAGCTTAGATTGTAAACTGAGAAGTTCTCATTTTCAGAAGAAAGGGGTGTTACCGTGTTAATAGTTAGTACAAAGGAGAGGGTCCACTGACCGGATGCGTGGAGAGTAGTAATTTGCTACGAAGCACTCAACGAAATTTGACACCAAGCACTCAAAGAAATATGATAAAGAGAGAGAGAGAGAGAGAGAGCGATAAAAGAGGGGAATATAGAGAGATAGAGAGGATAAAGACAGTGAGAGATCATAGGATAAAGAGAGTGAGAGATCATAGATGATGAACAGGAGGAAGAGAATGAAGGGAATGAGAAAGAGAGAGAGAGCGAGAGAGAGAGAGAGAGAGAGAGAGAGAGAGAAAAGAGGACATAAGAGAGAAAACACACACACACACACACACACACACACACACACACACACACACACACACACACACACAGAGAGAGAGAGAGAGAGAGAGAGAGAGAGAGAGAGATTTCCTGCTCAAGATGTTCCGTTATGTGCTATTTAAAAATCTATGACGTTGATGGGAGTGATGTGGGTTGGTGTATATAAAGTACCACATGTTCTGTACAGTTAGTGTGTTCATCGTGAAGTAGCAGGAAAGAGAAGAGCAAGATGGAGAAAAGCGGTTCTGCCAAGTCAAGAAGAGTGCAAAGATCTGGTGGTGCCGAAGTATCTGTAGTGTCCAAATCTGCAACAACACGTTCGGGAGGAGTTACTGCAACGTCAGCTGTAGCACCTGCATCTCTACAGGGAGGAAAGGTTTGGAATGCGAAAAGAAAACTTAATTTTCAAGGGAATAGTTATGTGCAGCAGCAGTTAAATATGCTAAAGCAGCTCTCTGGAACCAGCATGGAGGAAAATGGTGCCCAGTCCTCTTCCACATGGAAACCACGGAAGCAATACCTGTTGGAGGTATGTTACCCTTTGAGTAAAACTGCATTCAAGAGTGCGACTGTTGGATTTGATGTGGAGAACGATTTTTCTGTGTGTGTGCGTATTGCTCGCCACAACAGCCAAGGAATTGTGTTGTGTATGGAAGAATGGTGTACACTGATGGAGTTGGGGGGAAATATATCTAATTATTTATCTAGTGAAGAAGAGTTGGTTTTGTCGCCTGCGTTGCTAGGTGAAAAATACATGCTTTCTTTTGGCAAATTGTACAATAAGAAAGTTATTCAGTTTGTGGATATTTTTGATTCGGAAATACCAATGACAATGATGTTAACTACCTGGACAGAGCTTTTACGATTGTCAGATTGCATATCTAAGATAACTAAAATGTATTGTGAATATCAGACCCAAATACGTGAATATTACGAGTCTTATATTTCATTATGTGTTGGATCAATTAAGGGTACTTGTTATGGTTGTACTAATAATTCAAATGATCATGATTGTCAGGATATTACCAATATAAAAGATCAAGTAGAGCGACATGAACTACCGATATTTGATAATTGTGTTGAATTTTTAAGTGAAAGAGTGAAATGTGAGTTGGGACTATTTTTTCGCGATGTATGTGTGGAGGTTATCACTTCTAAACTGAGCAAGTGATGAGAACTTTTGGTAAAGTTCAGGTTGTAATGGTGTTGGGAGGTTATTTGTGACAACTTGTAACGGTGTTGGGAGCTTATTGACCTGAAAATTTTCTCTTCTTGGAAAGTTATTTGTGAGATACAGTTATGTGGGAAGTTCCTAGTGTGTATATATATATATATATATAAAATATGTGCGATGTCCACTATATCACTATGGCAAGTCAGAACATACAGAACGCTTCAGCTCTGGCTGACACAGAAGATATCGAACATATTATTTTCGAAAGTTGTGGATGCTTTTCTGGCTTCATTGACAAGTATTGTCTGTTAAAAAGACTACATACTTATGTACCTAAGTATGCTGTTATTTGCGATGGTTGTTTTACGAATGCACCAAATCAACTGGCTCACCAGTGCTTGAGTAAGCATTATTTGGAGTGTGATAGTGCTGAAAGTGCTGACGAATGCGAACGCTGTTTCACATGGAAGATTTCCAACCTAAAAACTTATCTTAGGGAGCCGGATAATTTTTATCACATTTTCTACCATTTTATGGATACTCACCCTGAGATTGAATACGATCTTGAAACAGAGTCGGACGCCTATTTGCTGCTTTGGATGAGAGGGATTTGATGCACAATTTAGTTCGGTGTATACATCAAAACGAGATACATCACGGGGACAATTTCTGCTGTACGTAGTTGCATTAAAGAAAAAAAAATGGCTTTTATAATTGATGTGCAAGGTTTTAGAAGTCAAGACAATAGTTTTCTAATTCGTGAAATTTGTATTTGCTCAACAGATTTAACAATTGTATATCATGCTTTTGTTGATATTGGAAAGTTTGACTTAGATTACAAACAATGTAAATGGTTAACATATAACCACCATGGTTCGTTATTTGCAGAACCCAAAGGTTATGATATCAAACATGTGAAGGTGTTTTTTAGTGAGCTAAAGGGAGAAAGTACAATATTTTACTGTAAAGGGTTGGAAAAATCAAAGTTGATTCAAAATGTATTTAATATTGACAATATTGTCGATCTCGATACAAAGCGCTGTCCATCATTAAAAAATCTGGTTATGTATCAGGGTGGATGTTGTAGTTACCATACATCAAAAGAACCATTTTCTCAATCAGGCTGTGCTTTTAGAAATGTTCAAAGACTTGTTACTTGGTTCAATATGAAATAACAAATCTCAGATATGTTGAGATTTTATGCAAATAAATTTTATGTATATATTAATGAATGCAAAATAAAGTTTAATTGTGAATTTTGTTGTTTCATTCCAAGAATATTTTAAAGTATGAAATCAAAAACAAATATGTGAAATATAATTTTTATTATTTTTGTATATACACTGCTGTTTGTGAAAATTGCAACACCAAGAAGAAAACGTATGATTGAAATGAACTTTATACCACAGATTTGGTACATGCCAATACACAAATGATTAGAGTTACAGACCTGTATATGATCTCTGACCTTGAGAATTCAGTATGGTGTGAAGCCCCCATGTGCTGCAAACAGAGCCTCTACACGTCGTGGCATGGAATCAAGGAGGGCCTGGATATGTTCCTGGGGAATCTCCCTCCACGCGGTTTGTATGCGAGTCCACAAAGCATCAACAGTGGTTGCTGGAGGACCATGACGAACAAGTTGCCGATCAACCATATCCCGGACATGATCGATGGGTGACATGTCAGGCGAACGTGCAGGCCAGTGAAGCAGTGGTAACTGTCGTGCTTCGTAGACGGCTTGCACATTCCTCACCACATGTGGCCGGGCATTGACCTGCTGAAATATGGCATGTGGAGTTGCCTGAAGGAGGGCCAGTGCCTCGGGCTCCAAAACCTCCCTGACGTAGCGGTTGCTGTTCAGATTACCTTCAATACGTAGGAGGGGAGATGGCATGTTGTGTCCAACGGCACACCAAACCATCACACTTGGCGTTTGTCCGCTATGCCGCTCAACAATGCAGGTTGCGAGATTGCGTTCACCACGGTAGCGTCTAACACCTATGCGGCCATCACTGTAGGACAAGTTTAAGCGGGACTCGTCCGAAAACACTACATTTTGCTACTTAGCATGCCAGCGACGGCATTCACGTGCCCATTGCAGTCTGAGGCGTTTGTGGTTTCTGAACAATGGAAGCCGACGCAATGGCATGCGTGTCACCATCCCAACCCGCAGCAGACATCGTTCTACCGTCCACGCAGACAGGTCCACAACCGTTGCACTGCTCCAGCGTCGAGCCAATACTGTGGACGAAGCTGTACCGTGAGTTACAGCCATGCGGGCAAGATGGCGGTCATCCCGTGCTGTGGTCACATTGCGTGGTCCAGTACCTGCTCGTCGCTGTGTACGACCCTCTTCTATCCACTGACTCCACACACGCATCACTGTCGTAGCAGCATGCCCTGTACGAGCCGAAATGTCACGGTATGACAAACCCGCTTCCCAGAGACCGCTCATTCTGCCCCATTCGAACACACTGACATGCTGATATTGCACCCTTTGACGTTCACGAGGTATACCAGCACTTGCTTTCACGTTTCCACTTCGTTTGACGGCTCTTCACTGACTGAGCTTGGCGTAACACTGACCCTTCCGGTTACACAAGAGAGGGCGCTGCTGGGCCTACATGCACGCCATCTCTCTGCAATCCTAATAACTTATTGCTGGTACACTGTTCTACACATCCTCCGAGTTTGGATTAATTTGGGCCATTATTTCTGGGTGTTGCAATTTTCACAAACAGCAGTGTATATTAACACCATATGGAAATGAAAACATAAAAACAAAATATAAAGTATAATTTTTATTATTGTACTATATATATATTTACATACAACACCAAAATAATATATACAAAAATGTAGATATTTTAAGATAACAATATTTTCAGTTGATTTAAAACAATGTTGTCGTTGATTACAAAGTTTGTTTTACTGAACAAATTGACAAAATCCAATATTGTGTACTTATTGGTAGAGTAGTAAAGAAACATTATACAAAATACACCACAAAATACTGATTCTGAATGTTGAATCTGTTGATTGTTCCAAATCCAACGGTAAGTATTTCTGTTGAGAAAACGTTTTACATTTTCGGAGGGTGGTTCTCCAAAGGAGTCAAAATATATACCAATTCCATTTTTGTTAATGTACACAGCAACCCAATGACCATCAATATTTTCACTTGTGCTTGTATTAATAATTAAACCTGCTGGAAATTTTACTGATACCGGTAACTGGTTATCAGCATACACACCAACGAATTGAACAGCAGTTTTACAATCTTGAAGTATAATATAAATTATGTCGTCAGTCCACATATTTTTGCTCTTGCGTTTTTTCACTGGAACAAACTGTATGTATATCTGAATAAATATTATTCAAACTAGGCGTTGGTATATATGGTGAGATGACACCTAACTGGTACCCTCTTAGTTCGTAGCAACGAATGTACTTGGCATATACTTTGCACTCTTTTGCTGCACAGCGAAATTCGACGAATCTATGCGATGGATGACAACAATTTTCAGTTGGAAATCCAAGCAGGCAAGCCTTCGGACAAAGCAAGTCTTCTAAATTGATGATGGTGCGATGTAGAAGGTCTCCCAGGAAGGTACAGCGCTCGATGCCATGAGCATACAACGGTGTAGCATGTTCTGTGTAGGATGTCAGTATGTTGGCTATTTGATTGTATTTTATATACCCATGATTCCATTCAAGACCATGTGAATTTTGAGATGCATAATTGTTTAACTGGGTAGAAGTCGATTCTAATTCACCGTATGGAAATGGTGGTAAAAATATCCAAGAGTCCGAACTAAAGTTATCAATATTGACAAGTGCAAGCTCCTTGACTATAATTTCACCTTGATTGCCCAGTGAAATGAATAACAAATCTCATCCCGGCAAACACTCACAAAGATACTAAAATCTATTTTGTAAAGTCGGGATATATATTTCTGTTTTTTGTCCACCTCAAATAGCGAATCAAATTGTGCGTAAATAACACATGTGACAGATGACGTCAAAGAATTTGCAAATTGTATTTTGAGAGTAACAGGCGAGTCACGTACCATGTCCCATGTATTGTCATTCAAAGAGTTTGTAGGCGAAAGAATAAACGCGAAGAGGGTATAGCCTAGAGGATAATCTTTTCTAGCAATACAATTTCCACTATTACAATAATACATTCCAGTTCCAGAAAACAATGTATAGTAGCTTTGAATGTAGTTATTTTTTGAAAAATTTGGTGTTAGAGGGGTGGAGGGATAAAATTTGGAGCCGACTTGTAGCTGTAGCCGGTTAATGTTGAAATGTTCAAAATGAAATGGATTCAAGTTGTTTTTTCCATTGTATGCAGCATTCGAAACAAAGCCAACAACAAGAGCTTTTGGAACATTACCCAAAAATAGATTATCTATGTTATAAGAAGTTATATTTTGAGGAATGGTGTGAGTAAGAGTTTCTACTCTTGTTATAGGTAATTTAGCTGTTTCACGCTCCATTCTAGTACTGAGTTGCATTCCAATATCGGGAGAAACAGTTATTCTCCGAACCCATAAAGTCACATCTTCTAAATGCACCACACACACCAACCCCCCCCCCTCTGTATGTGCACTCACTGTTTGACATATCCATAGGGCACAGTCATCCAAGACTCCTTCTCCGCGATCGGGTCCAGTTTTTGTCGCTTACTTTTTACAACTTGATGTGTTTTTTTCTCGGCGCGACTTACTATGCGGAACCCATCAAGTCGTGCTATCTTCCTTGGTTCCTCCAAGACTTCCTTAGACAATGTGCCTTTTACTAAATTATAAAAATGCTCATAATTGACAATTAATCTTGCTCTGTGATTTATTGAGACCCCCTAATTTTGTAAACATATCGCAATTCCCCGCTGGTAAGATTCCGCAATTTGTAGGCATAGTTCTTGGGACCAAGTCCTATAAAACTTACAATTTCCCACCCCGCATCAACTTCGTCGGTTAGATCGCCAAGGAAGGGTCCACATTGCAAAGGGGGCTCCCTATTTTTGTCCACCGTCATAAGCAAACTGTCAGTGTCGGTGTACAGTAAGCGGTCGGGCTCTATTTTCTTTAGCAGCGTCCATAATTTTACACGAGCCCAGGATGTTATAAATGCTGCTAGAATTATGTTTGAAAACTGGTTTGGGGTGTTTTTGTTTTGAATATCTTTGTATGTGAGTAAAAGTGCACTCTGCCCGATAGGTATAACCGTTTGAACTTCGAACTGAGTAGAGTAAAGGTAACTGAAAAATGTTTTACTGTCTTTAACAATAACACTTTTTGCTAAGTCAGTTCTCTGGCCAAATTTTCCATACAAGGAGTTCAAGAATAATTTTGCAATAAATCTTAAACCAGGGTTATGTTGAATTTTGTCTTCTCTCAGCTCGATAAGTTCATGACGCTTATATTCCGCAATGTAATTCAGGCGTTCCGCATCCGTTTGACACGAAGACGGAAAACCTGAATTCTCTTGTTTTATTCTAAGAAAATTTCTAACATATTTTTCAAAAAGACCCTCAGAGACTCCAGGTTCAGGTTTTAGAATTTCAAATTCCCAAAATTCCTCAATATTTATAATTTTATACCCAAATTGCAATGCCAAATGTAGCTCTGGGGTGCAGAATGTTCCGTGCAATGTGCGTTGGTCCTCAGAATGCGAGCAATCGTTTTCACTCAGTTCATCCATGCAGGTTCGGCATAAACCGAACATAAGCCGTCCATTACTTGAGTGTGGTAGAATGGGAATATGCAGATTGGTTGGAGGCAAAACTTTGCATTTGACAATTCCATGTGTGTTTTCCACATCAGGAAATGGACCCATATGTATCTTGGGGGTTTTGACAGGCAGCGGTTTGGTACTCATAACATATGGGTACAAGCTTGTTACATCCAAATAAGATATAAAAGTGTCATGACTGTCACATTCTTGGAGGGATTTGAAAACTTCAGTTCTGCCGCCTCGATAACAATCTTTTGGGATCAGAGGTGTTTTTAAATTTAGACAGTGGTCTCTGATGAATTGCTGAATTTGTTTATTCTCTTTTACTTCTCTGTCCCAATCACATTCCCATTTCTCGTTGACGGTATACCCGCGTAATTCCAAGTACTTTTTGCGGGCCATGGTACACTCATATCTTCGTTCCATGGAATCACCACTATCATCCAAGGAACGATGGCGTTGCTCTCTGTAACATTTCGGACAACCGTGAAAATAGCAGCCATTAAACGATAACAAATTTTGTGTACCTTTTTCAAACCCGTCAACCTTCTTACGCCCGACCCATTTTTCACCACCATTGGCACTATGAGAAATATTGCGCCCACACACTTTTTCCATATAGCTAAGCCAACGAAGAGCTTTAATACTTTGATTGTCACGTTCCCTGTAGCCATATGGAGGTATGATTGCGATTTTGTTTTCCTGTAAATAATGAGTTCTGTAAACTCTAATTGCAAGACTTGCAATTGTGGGGGCTACAATGAAAGGTTGCAATCCGCTAGTTTCCTCTTCAATCAAATTGGAAAACTTAATAACTGCGGCTGTCAAAATTTCTACATCGTTTTTGCAATATTCCCTCAGTTCTTTTTGAAAATCGAACTCTTTGTTTTGTGAGACACACTCTTGGTGCCATTTAATAAGCTCTTCCCGATCATCGGGGCTTCGACTGTCAGGATCAAAATATTCAAGATCCGGGAACGCACCTACATAGTTTTTATGGTCGGGCGTATTAAAGAGATACGGAAACTCGCCCTTCTTCATGCATTTTTTCAGGCCTAGGGTTTTTGGGAGTTTCGATAATTTGACCCCTAAAAATAAATAAGTATCTCTAAAAGTAATTTTTGGTGTAGCTTTCATCTCAACAATCTGATGTCCCTGTGTTATAACTGAGGGAATTATTTTCTGTTTCTCAAGCAACGCCCTAGCCGCAAATATATTGTCGAATTTCGACCCGTTGTGAGAGAGAACAATAATTTTCTGAAACTTCTCTCTCGGCTGTAAAACATATTCAATAAATCCCTCCATACTATTAAATTCATGGGTACGTTGCTTGCATTCTCTACAGAATGTAATGCCATCGGAATCCTTACAAGCATGACATCTTTGCATCGCTATGACCATGTTGACAACATGCTCACGTTCTCCTTTTTCATTGGGAGGTTGAAGCATTGTCTCCACATCATATACAATATAAAGATATCTCTCAATGTGTTTTAAGTTTTCCTTTTGGACAAAACATTCGTGCTCTGGACCAACATGCACACAACACATTTTGCAAAAATGCTCATCACATCGGTGTTGAACATTCTCGCATTTTCTTTTGTCTACCAGAACAAAACAATCGGTGCAAAGTTTCAGTTGCTCACATACAGATTTCCCACGCGAAGAAGCAGTCTTATGTTGATTGTAACATTTCAACAAAGGAAAATTTCTATTGCACTCGCTACAGTGGTTTTCTGTGGTTTCGATGGGTGGTTCGTGAATTTGTTCGCAATAAGTACAATTATACTTACACTTGTGCGATTCTTTGGAATTGTAACCATCCAAGCACATTGGACAATAATATCTAAAATTTAAAAATGACTTTATAGCCAGGATCGGAGAATAATGTTTACTCTCGAAAAAAATAAACAACTGTTTTGGAGCATAGTTTACCTGAAAAATAATCTCAAAAATTCTTGTGTGTTCGCTTTGTTTGTACACTATAATTTGGTACTCTGGAGCAAAGTAAGTCTGAAATTTCGCCACATCCTCCAGAGTACAACCGTTTTGCGCATCAACCTCTACACCTGCAAGCCTGCTTAATTCGATGTCCCTGTTCTTTTGTGTTTTTCTCACTGGGTTTTTAAGGTTTTTAAGTAAATTCAAATCTTTATCTGCCTGCGCCTTTGCTATGACCAGAGCTCTTGGAAGACAGTATACATCTTCCTCTTTAATCTTAAACAAGCACTTTTGGCGTTTCATACCATCGAATATTTGATTCAAAGGCGCATACTTTATTAAGGCACGGGCTCTCCCTTTTCCTAACTGAGGATCAACAATACAAATATTAAAGGTGACCCTGTCGGCTACAAGAAAGTTCTCGTTAGAATTGAGAACTTTTTCAATGTGCCTGAACATAATCTCGGTGTTGAGATTCTTGAGCCTCCGCATAGGAATGAAAAGAGGTCTTGGAATTGTGCTGGCGGACGACTCAATTTGCAGACCGACATGTGACTCGGGGACTAGGCCACTTAAGACCTCCTCGAGCACAAATTGGAAAAGGGAATTGACATATTCCCGAGGATCATCAAAACGATAGTTCCTCGGCTTTACCACTACTATCCTACCTTCCGCAGAAAACTTTGGAAAGTAGTGGGCCTCTTCACCTACAATTTCAAAGCTACCGCTGTCTGTTTCGCCACCCTCGGTTTGGGCACCAGAACCGTGTTGCGGGACTTTGAAACAGACATTGGAAGGGCCAGGCTGTGGAGAAGGTGATCTAGCATCCGACCGTTGGTTGGATTGACCTTCGTACGCTTCCATCGCTTCGATTAAAACATCGTCTTCATCGGACAGAATGGGAGATGGTGGCACAACAGCTTGTCTTAACCACTCTAACATTTCATCGTCAGAGGGTATGTCATAGATTGGTGACCTGGGTTCAAATCCTGATGCTTCTGGTGTTCGATTTTCCACAGCACCAACAGCAGAGCGTGGGGGTGGTAAATTTGGAAAGTCGCGATCCAAGTTAAACAATTCTGCTGCTGCCATGTTGTTACCATTTCCATTCCTTTCATCATCATCATCATCATCATTCTGTCCGATGTTCCTAAATTTCTCTATATCCTCTTCGCGGCGGCGGTCTGTAGTTTCATCCCGTTCAATATTTAGTTCCATATATTTCCAGAATGCTTCAAAGTGATATTTCTCATCACGAAACATTCCAGCCATATACAAATCTAAAATAAACAAGGACGAACAACAATAATCTAAAACTTCACATGGTCTTGAATTGAAATTCCGGGCAATAAATTTCAAAAAATTACTCACCGCTTCCTGGGAGACCCCCACACGCTCCTCTTCGCGCACGGCCCTGGATAGAAGAAACAAAGCTTCCAAAAGTTGCCTCTCGCTTGCCTGCTCGGGATTCTCAATTACATTGTTTGCATTGGTGGCCATTTCCCTGAAAAATGAAATCTGGATAAGTCTCAAGGTAATTATTTTTATTTTATTTTATAAATTTACTATATATAATAGAATTGCTATCAATATTTTCCCCCCACTGTACTTTGCGTTTAGTCAACTACCCCCCCCCCCAAAGATAATATTTATCCACGCAATATTAAATCCGTGCCCGATGCGTGTGTGGCGATTTGGTTTCAATTTGCAAGCAAATTGAAACCACAGCGCCACACACGCTTAGAAATACTCACGAAAATTTCCGCAGGGGGCGCCCTCTTCGAAATTTCCGTGAAGGTACATACATTTACATGGTTGACACAATATTATATTCCTATGCACATAACCTTATGCCAGAAGACAAGATTCCCAAATATCTTACCGTTTGGTGAAATGATTATCACAAGGATCCTGGGTTCAATTCCCGGTTTTTGTATTCTTGTTCTTTCATCAATTGCATCATATCATCACTTATCCTCACCGTCGCGGTTACCCAACAGTAGAAGGAAGCGACATTAGATTACGAAAGTTATTTTTTAACAATGCTGGCGCGCCAAAGGGGGGTCCCTTGTTCGAATCCCGAATTAGGTAAAAATAATAATTGTAAATATCCCTTCATCACATCATCACTCATCGTCGCGTTTAACCAAAGATGGCAGAAAACTAACATGAAATTAAAAAAAAAAAAATCTTGGTACACATCAAAATAAATAATCTTAGGTTCGAATCGTAAATGTGCAATTTTCTTCAAATTTCTCTGTTTTGCTAAATACAAATATCTATCTCTTTCAAATAACGCTAGCTTCTTGGGTAGTGAAGAAAAAATTCTCACTGTAATACAAACTGTTCTATTGTGAATGTAATTAACACATTTCATCTTCCACCGCCCCTCAATAGCCTCAGGGCCTCCCCGATGGCGCAGTGGTAGCGTCGTCGCCTTGTAATCAAGGGGTCCCGGGTTCGATACCCGGTGGAGGCACAAGTGGTTCGGATCCCACTTTAAACTGTAGGTCCAGTCCCGATTAGCCTTACTGTGCATAAAGTGGACTTAAAAACAACATATCAATCAATCAATCAATACGCTCAGTAGTAAAACTCCGAAGCAACATCACTAGTTTTCATAGTAATAAACTAATTATATGCACTACGCTGTAACTGAAACTATTAAAAATAAAACAAAAAATATAATTCTTGTTTAAAAATTACTTACCGCTTCGTATTATCAAATGCACTTCAAACAAAATAGAAAAAAAGGATCCGCACGAGTAATCTGAAAAGAAAAAATAATATTAGTGTTTTCGGCACATTGTTCAATTAATCAAAAGTCTAATAAATTTAAACAGGTTATCGTATGCAACAAATATTTGAAAATTATTTACATGCATTGCCAACATTCTTCCAGGCGGGGGAAGTTAGCTACAAAGCATAGAATTCAAAATCGTTAAAAATGTCGGACCCCGTGGTCGAGTGGTTAGCACATCGCGCTCCGACGCTTGGAGTCCCGCTTGGCCCTAAATGTTTGTGAGTGTCCATTCATCAATTTTTCATCCCATCATCACTCATCCCCATCATCGTAAATTAGCCAAAAAGCACAAAGTAAAATAAAGCAAATCAATCAAACAATGAAAATCAAAATCGTTAAAAATAGTTTGCGTGCTACAATGCCAAAAGAATCTAAGTTCAAATCCTATTTTATGTTTGACTCTTGTTACTCGATGATACAGTGATAGTTGTGTTGTGTGTCTTGGCGTAGAAACATTGCACACACTAGATACAATCTACATTTAATATATATATATATATATATATATAGATCCAGTGAAACCAAATCGCCACACACGCTTAAAAGACTCACGAAAATTTTCGCAGAGGGGCCCCTCTTCGACATTTCCGTGAAGGTACATACATTTACATTGTTGACACAATATAATATTCCAATGCACATAACTTTATGCCAAAAAAACCAGATTCCCAAATATCCTACCGCTTGGTGAAGTGGTTAGGACAGCGCCAAAGATCCTTGGTTCGATTCCTGCTTTCTGCATTGGTATTCTTTCATCAATTGTATCATATCATCATTTATTCTCACCGTCGCGGTTACCCAACGGTAGAAAAAGCGACATTAAATTACAAAAATGATATTTTAAGAATTCTGGCGCGCCAAAGGGTTTTTTTGTTCGAATCTCTACTTAGACAAAAATATTATATGTATTATATGTAATCACATCATCACTCATCGTCGCGTTTAGCCAAAAATAACAGAAAAAATAACATAAAATAAGAAATAACATAAAATTAAAAAAAAAATCTTGGTGCACATCAAAATAAAAATAATCTTAGGTTCGAATCGTAAATGTGCCACTTTCTTCAAATTTCTCTGTTTTGCTAAATACAAATATCTATTTTTTTCAAATAACGCTAGCTTCTTGGTTAGTTAAGAAAAATCCTCACTGTAATACAAACTGTTCGATTGTGACTGTGACTGTAATTAACACATTTCATCTTCCACAGCCCCCTCAATACGCTCAGTAGTAAACTCCGAAGCAACATCACTCGTTTTCATAGTAATAAAAATAATTATATGCACTACTCTGTAACTATGGCGCAGTGGTAGCGTCATTGCCTTGTAATCAAGGGGTCCCGGGTTCGATACCCGGTGGAGGTACACGTGGTTCGGATCCCACTTTAAACTGTAGGTCCAGTCCCGATTAACCTTACTGTGCATAAAGTGGACTTAAAACACCAAATCAAACCAAAACTACTCTGTAACTGAATCTATTAAAAATAAAACAAAAATATATAGTTCTTGTTTAAAAATTACTTACCTCTTCGTATTATCAAATACACTTCAAACAAAATAGAAAAGTTGAACCGCACAAATATTCTGAAAATAAATAAATGATATTAGTGTTTTCGGTACATTGTTCAATTAATTAAAACAGATTATTGTATGCAACAAATTTTATTTGAAAATCATTTGCATGCATTGCTACCATTCTTCCAGGCGGGGAAGTTAGCTACAAAGCATAGCATTCAAAATCGTTAAAATATCGGACCCCGTGGCCGAGTGGTTAGCACATCGCGCTCCGACGCTAGGAGTCTCGCTTGGGCATAAATGTTTGTGAGTGTCCATTCATCAATTTTCATCCCATCATCACTCGTCCACATCATCGCAAATTATCCAAAAAGCACAACGTGAAATAATTTGCATGCTATAATGCCAAAAAAAAAAATCTAAGTTCGAATTCTATTTTATGATTGACTTTTTTATACTCGATGATACAATGATAGTTTGTGATGTATCCTGGCCTTGGAAATTTCCCTGAAGGTACATACATTTACATGGTTGACACAATATTATATTCCGATGCACATAACCTTATGCCAGAAGACAAAATTCCCAAATATCTTACCGTTTGGTGAAATGATTAGCACAGAGATCCTGGGTTCAATTCCCGGTTTTTGTATTGTTGTTCTTTCATCAATTGCATCATATCATTACTTATCCTCACCGTCGCGGTTACCCAACGGTAGAAAGAAGCGACATTAGATTACAAAAAGTTATTTTTTAACAATGCTGGCGCGCCAAAGGGGTCCCTTGTTCGAATCCCGAATTAAGCAAAAATAATATTTGTAAATATCCCTTCATCACATCATCACTTATCGTCGCGTTTAGCCAAAAGTGGCAGAAAACTAACATGAAATTAGAAAAGAAAAATCTTGGTACACATCAAAATAAAAAATCTTAGGTTCGAATCGTAAATGTGCAATTCTCTTCAAATTTCCCTGTTTTGCTAAATACAAATATCTATCTCTTTCAAATAACGCTAGCTTCTTGGGTAGTGAAGAAAAAATTCTCACTGTAATACAAACTGTTCTATTGTGAATGTAATTAACACATTTCATCTTCCACCGCCCCTCAATACGCTCAGTAGTAAACTCCGAAGCAACATCACTAGTTTTCATAGTAATAAAATAATTATATGCACTACGCTGTATCTGAAACTATTAAAAATAAAACAAAAATATTGTTTTTGTTTAAAAATTACTTACCGCTTCGTATTATCAAATGCACTTCAAACAAAATAGAAAAGAGGACCCGCACGAGTAATCTGAAAAGAAAAAATAATATTAGTGTTTTCGGCACATTGTTCAATTAATCAAACCTCTAATAAATTTAAACAGATTATCGTATGCAACAAATTGTATTTGAAAATTATTTACATACATTGCCAACATTCTTCCAGGCGGGGAAGTTAGCTACAAAGCATAGAATTCAAGATCGTTAAAAATGTCGGACCCCGTGGTAGAGTGGTTAGCACATCGCGCTCCGACGCTAGAAGTCCCGCTTGGGCATAAATGTTTGTGAATGTCCATTCATCAATTTTTCATCCCATCATCACTCATCCCCATCATCGTAAATTAGCCAAAAAGCACAAAACACAAAATAAAATAAAGCAAATCAATCAACCAATGAAAATCAAAATCGTTAAAAATAGTTAGCGTGCTACAATGCCAAAAGAATCTAAGTTCAAATCCTATTTTATGTTTGACTCTTGATACTCGATGATACAGTGATAGTTGTGTTGTGTGTCTTGGCGTAGAAACATTGCACACACTAGATACAATCTACATTTAATATATATATATATATATATATATATATATATATATATATATATATAGATCCAGTCACAATTATCCTATGCGAGCATAAAATAAACTTAATAAAACAGTTTTCATCTTGTCAACATTCAGCCTCATCGTCGCGATGTATTCAAGGAAATCTCTGTCTAGAAAAATATTGCACACTGACTCGTTTTTTCAACTTAGCAGTAATCAATGCATAGAAATAATATAAATATATTCATTGCAATGTTCACTGAATCATTAATTAAAATAAAATAGTGTTCTTTTAAAATTTACTTACCGATTTTTTATTTTCAAATATGCTTCACACAAAATAGAAGGGCGATTCTGTAGTGTTAATCTGAAAAAAAAAAAATATTAGTGTTTTCGGTAATTCTTTCAATTCATCTTTGCTCTAAACTAAAAATCACAACAAATTTTATTTTGAAAGACATTCAGATGTCTTGCTACATTTCTCCGAATCGTAGCGGTTGGTTAACATAATACAGTGCCAAAAAGTTCCAAGTTCGCATCTTTGTGGCGTTTCCCACTCGTGGACCCTCACTGCGACCGATGTCTTATATTAAAATATCGGTCTAGAAGCAGCACTGGTTATGATCTTAATTTAAAATATAGACACAGTCCTGATTAACCTATCCGAACATAAAATAAACTCGATAAGCCATTTTTAAAACTGTCATAATCATCATCATCATCGCGATTAGTCTAATAAAAATTTAACAAAATGCACAAAATTCGCATTAAACTTTTATCTCAAATACGCAATTCAATATTAATCAGTAAAAATTATAACAATTTACTGCAGTCTTACCTGTTATTAATTTAGAGATACAAGTCGGCAAATACAGCTTGCGTCTTTTTGAGCTTCTATCGGAAATGTGACAGCTGGTGACAATCATCTAATTTTATACTGTTGTCGATACAGTGTCTACTTCAACGTCATCTGTGCACAAAATTTTCCGCAAACACATTGTCCATGTTTGTCCCCATTATTCATCCCACAACGCCAAATTTGGGGAAGTCAATCTTCCGAAATAGTGCGTCTCCCGTTAACACTTCAGGATATTAACAGACAATCAACATCAAAATAGAAAATACACTTCTTGTCGATGAACGGTCATAGATCCAAGAAAGTGTGTCATTACGCTATCTTTGAAACACCTTCCTGTTAGAAACCAGTTAATGTACTGGAGAAAGGGTGTCACAGTCCTATTCTAGCATTTTGAAAACAACATCGGGCATTTCCTTGTTTGGAAAAATTCAGGACACAACAACAGTTCCACGGGGGATCAACTTTCTTGCTGATTCTTCCTATATTCTCAATAATCATCTTTGGTTTCGTTCTCGCCTTCAAACTGACCACCGGGCTCGACTCCCGAACAAAGCATGTTTTGTGTGGGTATTCTTCTATCAATTACCATTTACTCAACTCTCCCTCTCTCTCCTTCTTTCTCATTTTCTCTTTCTTTTTTTCTCTCCCTCTTTCTTATTTCCTCTCTCTCTCTCTCTCTCTCTCTGTGTCGTGTGAATATTTTTCTATTAACTACCACTTATTCAACTCGCTCTCGCTCTCTCTCTCTCGCTCTTTCTGTATCTCGGTTTCTCTCTCTCTCTCTCTCTCTCTCTCTCTCTCTCTCACTCTCTTTCCCTCTCTCCCTCTGTGTGTGTGTGTGTGTGTGTGTGTGTGTGTGTGTGTGTGTGTGTGTGTGTATGTGTATGTGTGTGTGTGTGTGTATGTGTGCTCTTTTCTATCTCTCTATATTCCACCTCTTTTATCGCTCTCTCTTCTTATCATCTTTCTTTGAGTGCTTGGTGTCAAAATTCTTTGAGTGCTTCGTAGCAAATTACTACTGTGGAGCAAAAGCTCTTCGCCGGGCAAAAATTTTCGCAATTTTCAAACGTGGCATGGGACGCGTGTGGAAAGCTGAAACACAATATTGAGTATTGCTTCTTTACATACTTTCGCTGTAGTGTGTGTAAAAACGCTTTTGATTCCAGTATAGTGCTTCCGTCGGCAACTGCTACTTCTGCAGATAGGGATTCGTGTAATGCATTTGTTCGAAATGGATTTTCCCAGTGGCAAAAGGCAATTAAACGTTTCAGGGTTCACGAAAAATGTACACTTCATAGTTCGTCCGTGACTGCTCTGGCAACTACAAAACAAGGAACCAATGTGTCATCTCCTATCTCAACACATAAATTAGGAGATATGAAAAATGCACGCAAGGCGATTTTAACCCTTAACAGGAAGTATGATTTTTTATTACATAATTGGAAGTATGTGTCTGACAGACACGGAACGCCGAAACTTTTGTTTCCTTGCAAAGTATTACATAGATTTATTCTTATTATCTAATATTATAAAATTTATTTCAAAATACATACACAACGCAAGTGCTACGTAGGAAAAAATAACTATTATTGAGAAAAACTTTTCTTTTTTTATGAAAATGCAACTTTGTTTGTCTCCTTCCGTGTTTCTCTTGTTTCAGAGTCGTCAAATCAGAGGCAGAGTAACAAAATTTAGAAACGCTTCACTGACATGGCTGATCTAAATATGGGTCTACCCATAGAATCAGTAGAAAATAGGAAAACCATATCCTCATGTCCAGACTTACAAATTGATGTAAGCATAAAAAGAGCTAAAAGTGCCTTTATTTCACACTTAGACTATGAGTTGGTCTGTAATTGCTCTTTTGATGCTCTTTGACTTTAATTCTTGTTTTCTCTAATTTTACATTTGTCCACAACAGAATATGATCAATAATGTCGTCATCAAAAATTAGAGACCAAATATCTTACATTTGAGGATTTTCACCTAAATTTCTAACGATCTTTGTCAAGCTTGGAATTCCTCGTATTATATTTTGACGAGGAACACGTCTAGTCTTTGTTGGTTCTATAGATTCCCAAGAATATCGTTCCTTACCTTGAAAGAAAGCTGGAACGTCATTCTCTTTATTTGTCCTGCAACTTACAGACGAAATACTAGCTTCGATATTACGACAATCTTCATCATCAGTGGAAGAACCATATGTCACAAGAATGAACATGGAGTCCACATCGGAATCATCATCAGAAAATAGATCTTCCATCTCCTCTTCTAGCCCGTCTTCTTCTTCCATTTCTTCCCACATTTTTGAAACCTTGGCGCAAAAATTGGGTTCACCCACTTTCGCTACATCGCTTAGTTTCCTTTTCCTAGATGTAGAAGGTCCTTCCTCCATTATAACTAAGTTCTAATCATCAACATCAATAATACTTGTGTGTAAGAAAACTACACTACTGGAAGTATGTGTCCACGGGACACGCAAAAAAACTTACGTTATTGGAAGTATGTGCCTCTCAGACACGGTAGGTTACAAAAAAGCTCTTATCAGCTAACACACAAGCGCGACCGACAACAATGAATCACACCACCAAATTAAGAAAAAAAAATTATGAAGGTATTGAGGAGCTCGCTTCACAGAAACATACAGGGTTGCCAGCACAACGAAAAGAAAAACCATGCGTGTCTGTCAGACACATACTTCCTGTTAAGGGTTATAGATAATAACGTCCCTCCAATTTTTAAGTCAGCAAGGAATAGCAATTCGGGGTCACACCGATGAAGCATCAAATATTCATCAGCTGCTGCTGCTTAGAGCAGAAGATGCTCCTGAGTTGAAATCTTGGCTGTAGCGAACTACATATAAGTGGGTTTCTCACGATATATTGAATGAAATTGTCTCTATTATCCAGCGATGTACAGCAAAATATTGTGAAATCTATTAAGGCGGCACAATATTTTTCTCTCATTGTAGATGAGACTTCCGACATATCAGTGAAGGAACAAATATCCATATGCTTCAGATTTGTCGATGAAAATCTGCAAGTTGAAGAAGTGTTTATGGGCTTCTATGAAGTAGCTTCAACAAGTTCTAGGACATTGTTTGAAGTCGTCCAGGATGTCATAAGACGTTTATCTCTCGACATAAAATACTGTCGTGGTCAATGTTATGATGGCGCGAGTAATGTCAGTGGACATTTAACAGGTTTACAAAATAGGATTACTCAGTTGAAGCCGAGAGCTATATTTGTTCATTGTTCGGCGCATAATTTGAATTTGGTAGTGCAAGATGCGATTCAAGGTATCAGTTATGTGCGAGACTTTCTGGTGATTCTTCGTGAATTAATATCATTTGTAAGACATTCGCCAAAGAGGCTAGCAGTGTTTCAATCGCTATAAGAAGACAACGAAGATGGTGTTGTAAAAAACATTCCCAGACTGACTTTGCGACCATTCTGTCCCACAGGGTGGTGTGTGAGGGTAAAATCACTACAATCGTTGGAAAGTAATTGTGACGTTCTCTTGAAATTTTTGGAAGATCTGTCAGAAGAAAAAAGTGAAGTCGGTGGGAAGGCTGGTGGATATTTTTCAAACCTACATCAATTCAGATTTCTTATTTTCCTGAAAATGTTAATTTCAGTTCTCGGCAGGATTGAACAACTTCATTCTTATTTTCAGAAGAAATCATTGTCATACCGAGAAATCAAAACTTTGGTGGAAACTTTGTCTGCAAGTTTAGCTTCACAAAGGGATATATTTTTTGAGTTGTGGAATGAAACCATGAGGAAAGCGGAGGAATTGAACATTGATGAACCAGTTTTGCCTAGAAAAAGGAAGATGCCAAAACGCTACGACGAAGGTAGTGATCCTCGTACGTCAAACGCCGGAGGAAATGTACACACAAATATTTTTGAAATAATTGATGTGGCTGTGGATTCGCTAAATCGTAGATTTCAAACAAAGGTTTTGGAACTTATTTCACAACTTGAAGCGTTTGCTATCGGTCAAATTGGTGCTGATCGAATTCTGCATTTCTATGGGACAGACTTTGATAAAGACAAGCTAACATTGCACAGGGACATGTTTCTAGATGTGTGCAGAACGAACAGAGAAAAAAGTGGCCAACTTGTCAGACATTACAAATATTTTAGGCCGAGTCTGCTGCCACGCACGTGTCAGCAGTAAGATTAAGCATCAAATTTGCTGCTGCCACGTAATTCGTCTGCTAAGAGGATGTTACAAATCTTAAGAACAGATTAAGACGAGAGAAATGCAAGTTTATGATTAGTGGGAATGAATGTACAGGTAATTTAGAACCTTTTTCTTTAGAAAGCATTTAGCCATATTATTTTAATGCTAATAGAACTTAACCTAACTACGAGAGCATGTAGGTTTATTATTAGAAGAATGCTGAGGGACCTAATCTTAAAACATTTTTGTGAAAGTAATCGCTACAACTTTACAGTATGTGTTACAGACGTAATTGCATACATAGCATGATGAAATCACGATAAAACAAAGACCGAGTCTACTAGTGTTGCCCACGGGACGAGACGGGACAGGCTTTTAAAAATTCGAGACGAGACGAGATTGACCATGTGTCATAAGACAAACGAATATTTTCGAGACGAGACAGCATTTCCACGAGACTCCACGAGACGAGACAGGCCAAAGTATTGTCTCGTGGGCAACACTAGAGTCTACTGCCACGCGCATCTTTTTTGAGGTTCCAGCAGAAAAAGAACGTGGCAGCAGACACTGCCAATATTTTAAGTAGAGAAAACAGTGGTCCCATGCATGAAATGCTCACAGAATTTGTGAAGTTTGTACAGTGGGATCCATAAGTATTCCTCAGCAAATCGTCCATGACTATTTTCGTTGGTTTTTATCTTCATTCTACGTATTTTGAATTACTGTATTTTTACGTTTACTGGTTCAGAGGTTGTAATAAGATAGTATGGTGTTTTGTGTCAGTTCTTGAAGCTCTCATTGGTTAAAACAAAGGGAGTAAACGTGTTGATGGACAGTTTGCTTGGTAATACTTATGGATCCCACTGTACGGGTGATTTTAACTATACCTGTTACTTCTTGTACCTCTGAGCGGTCATTTTCAGCACTTAAGACGATTCAAAACGTTTTTGCGGTCAACAATATCCCAAAAAAGATGGAATGATTTGGCAATTTTGAATGTTCATAAAGAAATGACTAAAAATATTGACATTACCAAAATTGCAAACAAATTCTTAAGTGCAAATGACGTAAGAAGGAATGTGTTTTATATTGAAAGTTAACATGTAATGATGATTATTATTATTATTTGGTACATAAAGTTAGTCATTTTGTAGTTTCTGTTCACAACAAAATCCTTGCATAGTTCTTTCTGCAATACAATTAAAATTATTTGCATTTATGAAGATTTTTTAATTTTGATTTGTGGTATTTTCTTTTAGTAACGTGTTGATAATATCATTGCCTCTTGCAATCATTGTGCATGTAAGTTGTTTAAAGTATACAATACTTGATAATTACAGATCTAACCGCCATTGATATGCACCCACAGAAATTTTGGAAAGTCGGCGCCCTTGGGATAGGTTAATTACATGTATGATTTTGAGTACAAAGGAATTAACATATACTTATGCATATTAAAAAGTATAAAAGAGTATAGAATAACGTAAAAAATAGAAGAAAAATCAAAGGTTATGGTTATTAGTGAACATAAAAATAGAAGAAAAATCAAAGGTTATGTCTATTAATGAAAAATATGATCTAAGTACTCCTCTGTGCTATAAAGCAAGTACTTCATAAGCAAGCTTTTTACTGTTATTTTAAATTTGGTTGGATTATGATTCTTGAATTCCTCTGGCAGCTTATTATAGAGTTTCACGCCTTGAAATCCTAGATCACTGTGTGTTTTGGATAATGTTTTTGATATTACTACTACTACCACTAGTAATAATATTAATAATAATGCCATTATTATTATTATTGGTACGTTTATCCTGGTACTTGCCCCCCCAGACAAAAAAATCGTGGTTGCACCTCTGATCGTGCCAGACATTATCCTTCATTCTTTTGAGTGTGTTTTCGATATTATTCTCAGTAAAGTATATTTGATGTCAAAAGTAACTGCTTATCTTTGTTGTTAGTATATGGAAATCTCCCAAATCCGGATTTTTTAGGACACGATTGTTGGAGGGCGACCCCCCCCCCCCCCAAGGATTTCGCACCCTGATTTTAGTAATTTCGTAAATAAACTAACATATCACGCTCTATTTCAAGTTTTTATAAAGTGCTCTTTTCCTTATGTGTGGATAACGTAACATTTCCATGAGAGTTTTCAGGGGTTAGATTCACACGATCTCATTTTACGTCAGCATAGCATGTATTTTCAGTAAACACGCAGACGACTCAACCAACCTTATATTTGTAATATCCTTGGAAGAGACAGCCAAAACATACACAAGAGCATACAGGGATTTTGTAGCAGACGCTTGCACTCGTATCTCGTGTTTATGGGGTGCTGAGTATTGGTAAGATAAATACTTTTCCTTTTGGTACTACTTTACTATGCCGGATACCTTGCTTTTTTTTTTTTTAGTTGAGTTTGATATTAGCGCATCATAGCAATTTAACTTTGGCCACAAAATGTAAGCACATGCTTCATAGTAAGAAATATTTTTGACAGGTAATTGTAATAGAGCTCCAAATTTGCAGCGGACTTCTCATTTTGTTTGTAGCATTGCTTTGTGATGTTTATTCGCATCTTGGTTGCCGGTAAATAGGTTGCATATAATATTCTGCAAAACCGACTATAACGACTGTACTGTAATGACTTCATTACATCATTTTTCACTTTTATTTCAACACTAGTGAGAATATTTCTAAAGGACCTTACTTGTTCGAAAACTGCACCAGTGAATGAATACCCCCTTATTTGAGAAACCAGGAAGGTGGAATTCTGTGAACTCGAGAAGAAATAAAATGTGTCCTTGAGTCCTTGACAGTCGAAGACACTAAATGAACAAGATTGCAGATTACTAAAATGATGTGTCATGCAAGGTCATGTCAACCTTGTAAGACACCTCAAGTAAACCTACGAAACCTAGCCTAAACAAAATTACATTTTTTTATGGTATACTTTGAAGTTATTTTTGATCTGCAGGTCTGGCATGGCTGAGGAATTTTTATTAAGGTAAGGCGTGCTTTTAATTAGTCCTAAGATGATGAAAATGTTATGTCAACAAATTACACACTTGCCAACATTCATTTAAGGCATTTGTGTTTATTTTTACATATCAATGTATAATGTATGACACATAAATACATGAACAAAATTTAATATGAATTTTTTTTTTGTACATGAAGAACGACTCCTGTGATTTAATGTTGTGAAAAATTAACACACAGCAGATCAGATATAATTCTTCTTCAGAGGGATATATGTATACAGTAAATGTAAAAAGTATTTATAAATCATGAATTTATATTTCTCACCATGGCCCAAGTTCCAGTGTCTTGGAGAATACTTACTGCATAATTTTTTGTGCTTGTGTGCAGTCATTCGTTTACTATCATCATGGATATGAACTGCTGCTGCTGCCATCTACTTCTTGTGTGTGGGGTGGGAAGAGGAATTATGTTGCTAAATGCTTGCTTTAATTGTTAGGCTAGGCACGTCAGGTTTAGGACTTTTATCAGCAATAAAGCATCCCTAAATGCTTCTGTTGTTAGGTTGGGTTGGTCCCTTTTAGCATTAAAATAATGTGCTAAATACTTCCAACAACTGATCTCGTAACATCCAGTCTTGAGCATGAAGCCTCCTTTATGCAGTAGTTCTTAAAATCATTACTGTAATCCTTGTCTAAAATTGTATTAATATTTTATTACTGTATGTATTGTTATATGACGATTTCCATACCTATGGACATGGGTCAACGGAAATAAAGAATATGAATGAACATGAAAATCTGCTGGAACTCTTGTGTCTGAGACAACCATAAACACCTGCTAACTGCAAAATGCAGATAATCGCATGAGCTACTGTTCAAGTCATAATTTATCTGGCAAAGAATACTTTGCAAAACATTTAACTCTTGCTACTTACTTCCTTCATGCTTTGAACTTACTTCCACAATTGTTCCCTTCATTCTAATACTCCTTTGAAACGTGCAGAAAAATGATTTAGCATTAGGAACCCTTACCCTCATCCTCATGGTAATATTGACCACCCTGATTACAAAACCATAAAATATGATGGACGTACATTTAATGATGTTATTTTGTCAGTTATTTTTGCACTACTGAAAATGGCACATAAGATAAACTTATACAAATGCAAGAATGGGGCTTAAATGAATTTATTTGAATTGATTTTTTTCTTAACTCCACTTTACACACAGATAGGCTAATCAGGACTGGACCAACAATTTAAAATGGGATCCGAACCACTGCACAATGTGCCTCTTCCGGGTATTGAACCTGTGACCAGAGTTTTAAATGAGGTGCAACAAATAATCATGCACCCTTTGGTTATGATGCACCAATTTGATACAATCTGTCATGGGAGAATTTTGTATTATTGAATCATCCACATTGCATTCACTAATGTGATAATAATAGCCAGTGCTCGAAAAATCTTCTTCAGAGCTAGGCACCTGCTCTGAAAATCAGGTGCCAGGAAACCACATACTAGTAATTGTGTATAAAGAAGCTGAACATCACCGAATTCAAAACATGGCTAAATCATGTGAGTGTTTAATTACAAAGTGCTTGCCAAGAGAAAGCGGAAATAATGGGGGTGGGGGCAAAGAATAAGAAATTGTTACTGATTCTATGGAATGTTCACAATGTCGATTAAAAAAATAATTTACACTGAACTGCAGTTTGAACTTAGAATCTTCAAAATTTCGTACATGCAAATTTAAAAAATGGCAATATTACAGCAAAACATCAGTCGCCATGGCAACCTTGCGACCGGGATTTTTCGAGCCATGATAATAGCTGACTTCTCTGTAAGTGACTGTTTCAAGTTGATTTCATTTGTGTAGCACTAGATTCTAATTTATATTATAACAATTCTGTAGTAATATTTTTTATTCAATTAAGCACAATGAGTGTAAGATTTGCAGTTGTTTTGGAATGTTTGGTAACAGTATGGTATAGTGAAAACACATTTCACTCATTTATTTCCTAATTATTTACATTTGTACTTACCTGTTATGCATAGCGGAACATTTTTTAACGTGGGATTTTGCTTTTTTCACATAAAAAAGCGTAATTTTTCAGTTACAAGTATTTATTGTTCGTTGCTAATTCGCTTTCGTTACACACAATATGGCAGGCAAATCTTGACTCACGTTGTCTATCGTCAGCTGATATGCAGTGTTTCCAAACTTATTAACCGAAAAATGTCGCACGAAAACTATTCACAGAAGGTTTTTAAGCAAAAATTGATCCACAAACCTTTCACGGAAGGTTAGGTTAGGCAAACATAGAAAATTAAATTGGAAGAAAAACTCGCTCGCACGCCATCTTGTAAAGCTACCACGTGGTTGCTACACTAACACTTATTAACTGGAAAATGCCGCACAAACTATTCACAGAAGGTTTTTAACACGAAATTGATCCACAAACCATTCACGGAAGGTTAGATTAGGTTAGGCAAACAGAAAATTAAATTGGAAAAAAAAATGCTCACACGTCATATTGTAAAACTACCGCGTGGTTGCAACACTAACAGGGGGTTACATAATTGAACGCACGGAACATTTGATTCACGTAGTCGATGGTAATGGTGGCAAGAGCTATCGTGCATCAGAGATACATTAATGTAGAAAAATACATGATTTACCGGCCGAATAAGTTGAACGAACGGAGAAAACACTTCCACGAGCTTCCTAAAGTCTACAGAAACTCATTTCCGTAAGTTGTTTCTCCTGTAAATTTGAAGAAATGTGTTTTCACTATACCATACTGTTACCGGAATGTTCTGTAGTAGTCAAAAGTCTGTCATGTAGTGCCATGTGTTTGGAATTATTATACTATTGTGATGAATTTTTACAGTTACTGTTTATAGCAATTCCTCACTGATAAAACAGTGAAGAATTAGGGGACACCAGTGCAAATAGCTGCAAGAGAACTTGAAAGTGGTCAATTCGAGGTGTTTGAATACTGTTCTCGACAGTAGATAGATTTAATCCCTCCCCACTCCCAAGTAAAAATGTAATTTATTGGAGGATGAATATTTTCTTTTCTCAGGAGAGTGAAAATGGATAGTCATGCCAATGGAAATGGATTACCATACAGTAGAACTGGTACCAAAGATCAAGACGAGGTAAGAGACCAATAGAATATCCAAAGAAATGGTGGGGTTTGTGGAACTTAACCATTCTTAGATTAGGAAAATCAAAGAAAAAGGGAGATTGTATTTGTAAAATTTCAGCTTTCTTACATGGTCTAATGGCTACTGAGACATACCGTAAAGCAAGACTTTCGTGCCTCATAACCATTGGGAGATGTATAGAGAATTGATTCTACTGTTTATGTTTGTTTAATAAGTTCTTTGTGTGTTATTGCTTTTAAACACAACAATAACTGTGTGCAAGGAAGCACCCGTTGAGAATTATGTTTATTATTTTTTTTTAATTGACAGATTTCTATGTTTTACGTAATGTAAAATTGGTTGCAGCGTGTGGAAAACGCAGATATCGGAGATATTTTATCCCACAGTATGACTCACGTAAGTAAATACCTGCCATCTCTGAGTACTTTCACCGCTTTTTATTAGTAAAAACAGTTTGTATGCACACTAAAATAGCGAAAGGACAAGTCTCAAATTGCTATCAACTCCAAAGCTAACGACGTAAAATTATTGCTGCTGTTGTGGAATGGGTACTTTAGTATTATACGGACTACCTCCGATCGCCACATGTATTCTGCCAAATATGATTCCACTTATGGAACCTAACCTAACCGAATGATTCATGTTTGCGAGGGGAACATAATTTAACAAAGACAAATGAGGTAGTCCATATAATACTAAACTACCGTGGAATGTCATGTTTGGTGCTATACTCACTTGCACGAAGCCTTCGAGCTGTTCTGCTTCACGGTAAGGTAACAGACATACTTTTTTCTTCACAATAACACATCTCTGCAAGTTGAAAACAACAGGAAACATTCACAAACAGCATAATCTTCGTAAACCATGCAAAATATTTCATTCTCAAGGGTACAGAGGTTAAGGGTAGTGGCGGCGATTAGGGAGGGCATGGGCGAGCAGTTACCCCCCACGCTATGCTAAACCTTATCTAATAAGGAAAGTAAACTGTCCTTGACTCCCCCCTTTTCAGTTCAGTTTTGGCTGCTTTCCCCTCTGCAAGTTTTGGAACCTAATCCCCGCCACTGGTCAAGGGTACCAGAAGTACTTTTATGAGAAGAAATCTGATTATTTTTCGTAGCATTCCAACATGAATAGGGATGTAACTTGCCCCTCCCGATTAATACTATTTATGGTAGAGACAGCCCTGAAAGGGCAGGTACAAATATCTTAACATAACATTAATATAAACTCATGATTAGGTTTTATACTGAACTGAGCAATGCGAATGACAGATAATGGTGAAGGATAGCTTACCCTGATCGGTTTAGAAAATAGAGCAATAGCTCCTGCTTCTCCAATGATTCCAGGCAAAAAGACCTCGTGTTGCTCTATTTAAGCCTTTGCTTGGCCTCCCGTCACCTCTAGCCAAAGGCCAGTGTTCTTACCATTTCCTGTAAAAGTCTTATGCTACACATTTCTAAGCAGGCTCTGACAAGGTCTGCCAGGGTCAATATTTCTTAAACCGAGCAAATATGCTACGATCTCCCTCTTGCAAAACAATTTCCCGGATTGAAATTGTAATCATTAAAATATTATTACCAGTTTCATGGATCGGAGACCCATTAGAATTGGATATTTTGTGTTTCGCATGGTTCGTACTTACCAATTGTGTATTGCGGAACATAGTTCAAGGTGCCATTATCCTTTTTACGAAAACAAACACTATTTTTCACATAGAGAGTAATTTTTGGTATTCCTTTCTTCGCTTCCGTAACACAGAATATGGCGGACACAGCTTGACTAATGTTGTGGTTATGCAGTGTTTCCAACATTCTTCACCAGAAAATACCTACTGTCGTGTTCATCACGTGTGCAAATTGTACATTATAGACGGGTAGCTGACTGATAGCCCCACGAACCATTCACGTATAGCCCCACAAACCATTTCCGATAAGGTGCTTCCCGATCCACTATGAAAGGAGACTCCTCCCTCAAGTAGGCTACTAAAATTAAATAATCAAAATATACTTGTTTAGCATTTCTTGTGTAATTGATGGTTATATATTTCCCCTGAACTTACACTAAGGTTATGCACACTACTACTAAATATTATATGCTTAAAATATTTTCATTTAAAAGTATTCATTTCATAACTTCCTTGTTTATTATTCATTAAATATTTGATTTTTTTTATTTTTGTAACATTAATTTCCTTCCCAGGATAGTTGTTTATACACATTTTTGCAATCTTAACTACACGTAAGCTAGATAACGAACACGTGCTGTTATATATCTGTTTTTCTAGTCTTTTTACCTATTTATATAATAATAACGATAACAAAGTGAATGTACTTTTTAAAATAATTATTATGAATATACCTATTAATTATATTAATGTGTTAATTATAAACATTTATATAATAATTATTATTACTTGTGATACACTTGGTCTGGGCCACTCCCTAATTATAATTCTAGACATGTGCTTGCACGTTAGGAGAAAACAATATACATTTTCTGTGCAGAAAGGCTTAATATATGGAGGAAATAGTTGACATGGTTGGTAACCATGTTAGCATACTTCCTACACATCATAGTGGCCGTTCCACATGGTTGCTGATTTGGTGGTCGAGGACACCTTTGATATTGTCAAATAAGTTCCACAACTTGAGTTCCATCCTGGCCATGCATGTTTTTTGTGATTGTCTTCTATCAGTTTCATCTAATCATCACTGGAATTAGTCAAGAATGGCAGAAAAGTGACAGTAAATTACAAAAAATAATGCTCTGTTTTTGTACACGCTCAAAATATGCACAACTCCCAAGCCATCCATTATTGATCCAGAGGCCTAAAGAAAATTGCAAATACATATAAACATTTTGATTATATTTGACAGGGAATGCAAGTTTCTTTTATAATGTTTGTTTATTACAGAAATTGTTGCAGCCATTTGCATATATCCTTCAAGTTCCAGGCAAACAAATCAGAGGCAAATTGGCACATGCATTTAATTACTGGCTAAAAGTACCCAACGACAAGTTAGCTGTGGTTGGAGAAATAATACAGATGCTTCACAATGCAAGTCTCTTGTAAGTACCTTCTTTGTGTATGTGATATAAAAGTGTTTCCAACTATACACATTTGTTTTTGTCTCTCATGTATTAACTGAACACAGATCACTTTTGTTGTGTTACTCGAAATTACTTTAATCTTTAGAGGACTTCTGGAATGAAACCATCACCACATGGCAGCAATTAACATGCCATTTCTTAAAAACTACTACATATGATAATTCAGATCTGACTTTTTTGTTTGTTTGTATACGTATGATGATATGATATAGTATGTGAATCACAGAACAATATCTCTATTATTACTATTTTTAACAAGTGCATTTTGAAAATGTCAATCCCCCAATTATGTGATGTAACATATGAATGGGTTATTAGAGGGGGATTTGCCAATAGGCTATCCTAGGTTATAGCCCAGGGGCCACAAAAAATTCAGGGGGAGAGGGGCACGCACAAGAAAATGAGAGGCTGGAAGAACAGAAGTGACAATAACCATTACAGTCTATTAAAATTCCTTAGTACTGTATTTTAACTGGAGTGCAAGTCTGTATGGCAGACTGCAAGGGTATCACATAACTGTTCTCGAACAATTGTTCCTAGAAGAAACTAAAATAAATATTTTAAATGCCATCAATTGAAAGTCAAGTTGAGGGATATTGACAGTTGAAATCATGCAGAAAAGTACCATGGTAACAACACTGTTAATATTAATAATAATGTTAGCAGGGTTCAAAACAAAGGATAGCCTAGGGGCTCAAATTTTATAAATCCCCCCACTTCGTATTAAGGTCATTCCATACCAAATTATCAAATTATTTTTAAATTGGTTGATTTGACATGGAATGACTCATTACTCTTAAACTACTGTTTCTCACTGATATGTTTTACTTTTACATGTAATAAAAAGAAAGGAAAAAAAACTTGTTCACAACATCTGACAAAGTGTTCAGCAGGAGGTGTCCAATTTTCAAAATTTCCACAAAATTAAGTTTTATCTAAAGTTAGTTGCAAATTTACAGTTTTTTTTCTTTTTCAAAATGGGATGATGTGTGAAACATTACTTTGTGGCTGAACATGTTGAGTAGTCAGCTCATGATCTCACCACCAAAGGGTCCAGGTGCAAGTCTCAACCTGAGTTCATCTAATCATCATTCACCCTCATTGAGTCTCAGTGGCAGAAAAGTTAAAGAAAATAAGAAAATGTGAATACAAAATTCAATATAAGAATATTTTTGGTGAAACGACTGTAGTTAATGTACATGGTGAAATTGCAATGTATAATATCTTAACATTTAAAATTCTTTTGCAAAAATGCCCATGCATGAGAAATGTGATGTTTTGGATGGACAGTTGCCCATCCCTACAAATTTATACATTTTTAACATTTGGATTGAAAATAGTGCTGTAAGATTCCTTAAAAGATTGGGGGCTTATTTTCTATCCGCAGTGATCCGCTTGGTAAGGCATCTGACTGCAATGTGGGAGACCCAGGTTCGATTCCTGAGGTGGATGATTTCAGGTGAGACTATTTCCGGCAATATCCATGCATGGAGTGGCTCTGGGATTCACCTAGTCTCTAATAAATTGCTACCAGGGTGTTTTGCAAACTGCAGCAGGCAACTTTGCTTTTACTTCCTTTAGTCCCTTAATATTTAGAATGTTCAATTTTGATTATGAAACCTTTTGATGTTTTGACTGGTTCCTTCTTCTTTCTTTTCAGAATTGATGATATTCAGGACAACTCTATTCTCCGCAGAGGAATTCCAGTGGCCCATTCTATATATGGAGTTGCAAGCACGATTAATGCTGCTAATTATGTATTGTTTCTTGCTCTAGAGAAGGTGCTCAGTTTAGATCATCCAGAAGTAAGTTTTGTCAACTGGTTAACAGCATTGTGGTAGGCTAACTTCTTACCTCGACTTCTTCAAACTTCCACATTTTTCAAATAATATTTATATTAGGGATGGGCTGGTATGAAATTTTGGCCAATACCGATAAAGTACTGATATAAAATTTACCGCTACCAATAACTGATATTCTACTGATTCGATATAAAATTCCAAAAGGTTCATTGACCTTTTTAAATAATTGTTTGTTTCCAGGCTACTGCAATGCAAGAGAAGTTGCATGCTTTGTCACTTACTTTTTTAAAATGTAGGACATGGAGCTTATTCATAAAAATTATAACAAAATGGCAGGTTTTTGCACTAAATTATAAGATATTTATAGTTATATCGGATCGGTAATTTGATTGGTAAACTGATATACCTATATCAGCCTATACTGGTAGAGTACCGACTAATCTCTCCTATCCCTAGTTTATATGTATTGTACATATTGCCCATAGAGTTAAATTTTACATCAGAATTTGTCTAATAATAATGTGAAGTAATAGTAGACAAATCACGTACTGATGATGGAGAAGACTCTGTCCTCTGCTCAATTGGTGTTATCTATTAATTATTTCGTCTCCAATTTTGTGCAAATATGTATTTATTTTTTTTTTAATTTGGTTGTTTCATTTAAAAGTATTGTAGTGCTTGGTTAATTTTTACTACTTACTAATCAGTCTCACCAGTTCTGTAGTAACACCTGTTTACATGTTGGCTCATTCCATGCCAAATCAACTGATAATAATTATTTTTTAACCTTAAGGGTTCAAATTTTTTAGATTTTTTGATTATACAATGCACTTATCAAGAGGACAAAAACTGCCAATTTCAGATTTTTTCTCCTCTTACTTTTTGAGTTATTGACTTTCGAAAAAGCAAAAATCCCAAAATTTGATGACATTTTGAAATTTTTAAACAGCTGTAGATCAAAAAGTATTTGACCTAGATAGCTCAAATTTGTGTCATTCTCTTCTGCTTTTAATGGGCTTTAATTTGAAATCCAACATCAGTGGGGTATTTGAATTTTGTAATTTTTAAAAATACTTGAAAAAAAAATTTTTTTTTGAAGATCTCAAAAACCCCATTTTTAATTTTTTTTTTTTAAAAAAATATGTGATTTGAAGAAATCAATTGACTATTGGTGTGCAATATTTCACGGACATGGGTTCCCATGGAAATTAAATTTTTGTATAGTAATGTGTGTGAAATTTGCTAAATTTGTTGACTTCCATGTTATAAACACAACTATATGCTGAGGGGTTGATGTGAAGTCTTCATATTAGTCTATTTTATAATTTTTGGACTACATATAATATGAAAGTACCTCAAATTTATCACTTTTAATATCAGACAAGCAAATTGAAAAATGTACGAGGGGAAGTCATTAAGTAACAGGAATCTTATTCTAAACTTCATGGAGATTTATGCACAACGAAAATTTGTGTTTTAGCACTCAAAATGATTTCTTAGCAACATGTCATAAAGTTGTCGTGACGATCGAGTAGTATGCGCGTGCGCAGTAGCTAGTACAACATGGCCGCTCCGCTGTTGACTTGCACCGTAGAAGAGCAACGAAGTGTTATTCATTTTTTGTAGTCAGAGGGAGTGAAACCTTCTGAAATCTACAGCACAAAGAAGGTTCAGTATGGAGACAATTGTTTAATTCAGGGCAGAGTTTATGAATGGGTGGAAGGATTTAAAGATGGAAGACGAAATGTCGGTGATGAACACAGGACTGGGAGGCCACTTTGCATGGCAACTAAGGCAGTGAAACTGAAACAGCAGACCGATCAGCAAATTTGTTAATTTAGTACACTCCCCCTAACTTAAACAATTGTCTTCATGCTGAACCTTCATTCTTCTGTAGATTTCAGCACAGGCATGCGGAGACCCTCTATTAGGGGGAGAAGGAAGCCTTGATGAAAGTTCATTTGGAGACAGAAAAACCTCATTTCATCTCACTGTCTTACTGTATTGATGGGTATGGAACAGGGGCGTGTATAGAGTGTGTCCGGAACCACTGAAAATCACTGTACTAGAATACAAACTTCCATGTCACCAATGTTCTTCGCCCCCCTCCCTTTATTCCCCCTAATTTACATATGAATATGGTTTCATACAGCAGATTCAAAACAACTGCACATAATTTATTCATTTCCAACAGTGATAGCCATAAGGGGGCGTTTGCTCCCTCACCTTTTGCCCTTAATCTATAACCTCTTAATGCTAAGCCTTGTTTGCAAAGAAAAATTAAACTGTCCTTGCCCCTCCCCACTTTTGTCACCCAATCGCTTTTAAATGTATGGGCAATTTATCGTGCAAACACATAAGTAACAAAACTAATGAATAAACTGTATGTTAGTGTTAATAACCAGAAATCTGCTAGAGGACAAAGCTGGATAGTTCAATTACATAAGAAAGAATGCACCTTCCGTAGTTGCTTGGAACTTTCGCAGCTTGAAAATACTTAATTATGTAAAGAGCATACATAATATTGTTTAATAACGGTGATAAGATTCCTCTGCACTAAAATCCTAAGCAAGAGTATTAGAGGGGACAACTGCCCCCTATTGACCTCCTGTGCACATGCCTATGAATTTCAGAAGGTTTCACTCCCTCTGACCACAAAAAGCGAATAACACTTCGTTGCTCTTCTACGGTGCAATTCAACATTGGACTGGCCATGCTGCACGAGCTGCTGTGAGGTTCATGCTGTTTGATCGTCACGACCTCCATGAAGTTGAGAATAAAATTCCTGTTACTTAATGACTTCCCCTCGTATATTTTTCAATTTGCTTGACTGATATTAATAGTGATAAATTTGAGGTATTTTCATGTGTGTAGTCCAAAAATTATAAAATAGACTAATATGAAGACTTCACATCAACCCCTCAGCATATAGTTGTGGTTATAACATGGAAGTCAACAAATTTAGCAAATTTTACACACATTACATTATAAAAATTTAATTTCCATGGGAACCCATGTCCTTCCCATTATGAAATTTTCCATACAAATAGTGAATTGATGTCTTCAAATCATATATTTTTTTGAAAGAAATTAAAAATGGAGTTTTTGAGATTTTCAAAAAACGTTTTTTCAAGTTTTTTTAAAAGTTACAAAATTCAAATGCTTTTGATCTACAGCTGTTTAAAAATTTCAAAATGTCGTCAAATTTTGGGAGTAAGAGCAGAAAAAATCTGAAATTTGGCAGTTTTTGTCAACTTTACTGGTACTACCACTGTACCAAAAATTATCAATTTCTGAGATGTCAAGGTTCAGACCTCAGTTGATTTGGCATGGAATGATCCTGTTATTTTATGATTGTACAAATTTTTCATAAATATGCATAAAACTCTGCCATCCAATGTTTAGTGTATCGACTAATACAATCAAGGTCCCAAGTATAATCCTTGGAGAGTCACATTGCGCAGTTGTTCAGATTCCACTTTAAACTGTAGGTTCAGTCCTGATTACCCTATTTGAGCTTAAAGTGGACTTAATATAGTTTTTATCCAATATATAGCGAAAAAAGTAGATGTACAGATTGTCAGCATTACTCTTTGTAACATGGAAAAATGGTTGAAATAGGACTTTCATATATTTTTGTAATTTTCCAGGCTACATCGGTTTATTGCGAGCAATTGCTGGAACTCCATAGAGGACAGGGGATGGAAATCTATTGGAGGGATAATTACACATGCCCATCTGATGAGGAATATCGCCAAATGACAATAAGAAGTAAGCATAACCTTTTCAGTTTCAAATTTATATACTTGCAGGTATTAAACTGAAAACTCTAATAATATTGTCTCTTTGAAGGCTCTAGGTTCAAGAGACAGCTACGCCATGGATGTTTCACTGTTGTTTTTCTTTTATGTGTATCTCCACCAATTATTTTTCATTTACTTTACTCTCAGTTAACATAAAGAGGTTAAAAAAAGGGTCAGTAAATAATACATTTATGCATGAATAATGTGCATGCTTGTATAATGCATATTCTGGTTTTTGATGGGGGAAAGCAACAAACAATTATATCTCGTATTTAATGCGCCGTACAATTCAGGTTCAAGATTTGACTTTCTTAGTTGTAGGTCATAAAGCTGTTGCTATGCCAATGCAGAGCGAATGACAATATCTGTTGCTGTGTGGACAAAGAAGAGAATATCATATTGTGTATACAACGAGTCACCAACCTACATCCCCCCGCCTCCATCCCTCCACTTTGTTTAGCATCCCAAAGCTTTCATTTCAGCAACCACCTTGTTTATTCTGTAGTATAAGAAAGTGAGATCAAAATTATGGTATGGATTTGCAGTACTCGGGAAGTTATTTACTATTATTTCTCCTCCGACAAATACTGCTGATACACATCCCTTATTGTGTGGTCACTTTGGTTCTTGGGTTCAAATCGCAGTGTGGGCATGGGTGTACTTTATGAGTGTCCTTCATCAATTTTATCTAATCATCACTCACACTCATCGTCATGATTAGCCAAAAGTGTCAGAAAAGCATTGCTAAATGAAACTAAAAATATTAAAATACTAAATGGGATAAGCCACAACAGGAGCTACATATGAAATGAGGTTCATCAAAGGATTACACATATTGAAGAGTGACCAATCACAGTTTACAGAAATATGTAACCATATTCGTATGCAAGGTAATACATTTATTTGTTTTACTGAATTATTTGTGATAATCTCTAAATTCACTGGAAGTCTTAAGCAAATAACCTATATTTTCTTTCTTTCAGAAACTGGAGGTCTTTTCATGTTGGCTATCAGACTGATGCAGCTATTCAGTGACAACAAAGCAGACTTTACCAAGGTAGCTGGGATCCTGGGCCTGTATTTCCAGATCAGAGATGATTACTGCAACTTATGTCTTCAAGAGGTATTGGAAATTTTTTTTAATAATTATTTTCCATGTGCACTTGCTTTCCTGCTAAGTGACATCTTTTGCCTTCTTTATTTGTTTTACAGTGTATGCATTTTCTAATAATAGTAGCGTGTTATGGAGATTTGAAACCAAAGTGACACGCATCATATCACCTGGCATATGCACCAGAGTGTCATTACATGTTGTACATATTGCTTGTCAATTAGTCCAGGTTGTCATGTCAGTCAAGCATATGCAACAGGCTAACTTGAGGAAATTCCAAACAGTGGTCAGTTTTGAAAACACTGTGAACCTTTAGTTCAATAAGTGTAATTTTTCAAAATTTAAGTGTGATGATCTTTTTGCTCTATCAGTTCTGTTTATGAAGCTATCGAGCCAAATTCACCCATATCGTGTAGGGTAAGATAAAGTTCCTCAGGCATATAGCACTGTGCCATGAAGGCCCAATTAGGGGATGTGGGGGTAGGGCTCCACATATTCTTGATCTCTGCCATTTTGGAGGTGATGTGATCAGCACCATGCTTCGGCCACTTTTACCCCCCCCCCCCCATACCCATTGATTTGAGGCTGGGTGAGCCCCAGAGCCATTTTATGTGGGAAGAACACCGGAAAAATTCCAACCTCAGATCATCCACCCTGGGAATTAAACCCAGGTCTCCAGTGTGGCATTCAGATGCCCTACTGACAAGACCTATCTAGGGACGTGAAGTCTTAGTATTTTTTTCCCTAAATTTCGATGCAATTTTTTATTGCATTTCTGTGTTATTTTTCACGGTTTAAGGCAAAATTCGTTATTATTAATTTGAAATCTGTGTTATTTTTCATGCCCTTTTACTGTTTCTTCTATGATTAAGATTACTGCATTGCTTTAGTTCTGGAAAATTGAGACCAAGTTTACCTTTAATGACACCAAAAAATAAATGTAATGCTTACCTTTGTGAGAAATGACAGAATTTCTTGCATTTGAAAACTATTTCATCTCATCAGCCACTAAGTATAAAACAAACACTAAACCACGAAACTGTAATTGATGAAGCGTGACAATCTCTGAATTTTCACCAGCTAGGCTAGAAATAACAGAACTCATAGTGCTTCAGCACCAGGGATGTTTTAACCGGGGAGGCAGGGGGGGGGGGGCAATATAGTATTTTTGCCCTCCCCCCATCCCCGGTCGCATGCTAAAAATGAGACTATATTTTCTCCAACTTATCTCTGGTTTTGAAAAAAAAAAAAATTAAAATAAAATACTCTTGCGCTAGTTGGACCAACGTAGCCTCAAGTTTTCGCTAACAGCAAGAAGTATGTGACACAAAGATTGACGTGCAGATTAGAATTGCAGCCACGTCTCCACAAATCAATTGTAACGTGGCATTAGCCCCTTAGGAATTCGCTGCTTCCGTTTTGAGGTATCCATTGAATATAGCAGGTTTTGTACGTACAGTCGAGGTCGGTATGAAACAATTAACCCAGTGTACCCCGGCAGGAAAGGAGTGAGAGACGAGGGGGCAGAGGACAGCCTAATTTTAAATCTCTTCATTTCCATCTACGATAAAACGAGACTAGATCCTCCAAGACTTGTCGAAACGAGACCAAGAATGAGACAGACCTCTGTAAAATCTATAAGGAGGAGCGAACAGAATGGGTATTTACACTTCAAGACAAGACCCAATACAAGAGAAGCATTTACAACTGGAGACAAGACCGAGAACGAGGTAAACCTCTCCTTCCAGACAAGACAGGAGAATGACAGTACCATCTCGATCATATCGGTGCTGCTCCCTCAGTGGCGGAATAACATCTTTACGGTGCCCCTTCTCAACATAACAGCAAAAATATATTTCTTCTGTCCTCAATTATCTCAAGTGTTTGAATTCTTGCCCCCCAACCCCTTCTCACAAAATTCAGCACCTATGCCCCTTAGCTACAGACATACCATGCATGTCGTAAAATGTCACAGTATTTGCTATTATTCAATCTTGCTGTGCAAATTATTTATCAATATCAGAGAAATTTGAATTAGCCGCCCCCTGTGAATGAGATCCACACAAACACACACATACATAAGATCCTCAGGTGAAAGTTGACACCCCACAGCTTGCCCCAATCTGCTCTTGCAGCAATTTTGGCAATAAATTCTCCCGAAATTACTTATCTTTCAGCGCTCGGGGCCACAGTCATAGACAAGCCAGGGTTTTCCGGACCAACGCTTTTCTGGAAATTGCGATCGATGCATTGAGGATATTTTTAAAAGGTTATAACGTTGCATTGAATAGCTCGTGCCATGTAGGCACATTTAAGGGATCTCTGCCATTTTGGAGATGATGTGATGAACACCACGTTCCGGTCGGTGCCCTCAATAACATACATCCCAACATAAACTTCCCCGTTGAAAGGGAACAAAATGGCCACCTCAACTTTCTCGACCTCAGCATCCGACGACTCCAAGACAAGTTCGTCACATCCGTATACAGGAAACCAGGTTCGGGCACCCAGTATATCCATGCAAAATCCAACCACCCACCAAAACAGAAAGCTGGAGTATGGATGAACTTTTACAGAAGAGCCTTCACACACAGCTGCACAGAAGATGACCTGCAAGATGAAATAGTGTGCGTAACGGAAATAGGCCTAAACAACTGTTACACCGAGCGCCAACTATCCATGTGGTGCGCAAAAACAGAAACCCAGTTCAGACACCCAAGAAACAGAGATAACCCAAACCAAAACCCTAAACCCAAGTGGATCGCCTTTCCTTACCACCCCACCACATCTGGAAAATTTGCCAAGGCCCTCAAACCCTTCAACATCCGAGTAGCACACAAACCCATATCCCAAATCGGAAGGGCACTACCCAACTTCAAGAGATACTACCTACCCAAACTTGCATCCCCCGGTGTGTACAAGACCACATGCCAATGCCACAACACCTACATTGGCAGAACCATCCGCACCGTCCAAGAACGGATTAACGAGCATGTAAAAGATGCCAAAAATGACACACCTAAATCAGGCCTCTCCCAACACCTCCACTCCACTAACCACACCATCTCCTCCATATCCATACTTCACCCAACTGGCTCTGTCACAGAAAACACCATCAAAGAAACCCATGCCATCATCCAGCAGAAACCAGCACTAAACCTGGACAATGGACAAGCACACCCAACTTGGCACCCTGTCCTCAGAAAGATCCCCGACCTGAAAAAGAAAAGATGCTATGCACATACTCGACCCCCCTCCAGCCACGTGGGGAACAGGAACGGCACATTACCGAGCAACACGGCCCAGCCCCCCAACCCCCAACTGACAACGCCACCGGACAACAGGAAGCAGACGACGCAAACCAAGATGCGCGCGCCAGTGCTGCCGAACGGGAAAAATCGCAACCACCGCCGCCCGGGAACAAACAATGTAGTGACGCGGTACCATCTCCGCTTCAAACGCCGTACCCTTTTGTGAATGAAGACAGTGGATCTTCAAAATTAATAGGATTGAACCATTAAATTGTGCAACGCGGAAGTACGAAATCTTCTAAATTCCACGTAAGTAATTTTAAACCGCGTTTACTGCAACCACCATGAATCCCAACCTATGTTTTTTTTAAAATCTTGTTCAGTTTCTTTATATAAACCAACATTCCAAGCTGAAGCAAGAGATGATGTAGGTCAGGAAGCTGCATTCAGTTTGCTAACACAGTAGACGACGAGTCATTCAGGAACAGAGCGGTTTGGAATCAAGATTAATTTGCAAATATCCTGACTGGTATTCGAACCCGGGACCCCAGGCTATGTAGCATTCTGCGATAACAACTATGCCACGGAGGTTGGCATGACGAAAAGAAGTAAGATGTCTTAGGAGCGAATGATTTTTTTCCTCTACAGCCTACCGCATGCTACGAAAATGTATGATCAACATGGACACTTTCTTGACATAGTTATAGTAACTGCCCAAGTAGAGATTTATTTATCCTCCCCTCATCTCCCCGTTTAGCTAAATGTAAGAATAAACGACATTAAAAAATCAACTGAGCATTGAATAGTAATTTAATTTATCGTGGTTTGTCAGAAACGCATACCTAATAAATGACAATATAGTATATATATAAATATACGTATGGATAAAAGCAAGGAGGGCCAAAAGGGCTAAGTAAAAATCAAATAAGGTAAAAGGAAACACTCACCGGACAGTAGGAAAATTCAAAATTTTCGCTAATTTATAGCATCATCGGTGTGAGAAGAAACAGAAGACGGAACCGGACGTACATAAATGTGTATATAATTATGTACTAATGTAATATATATTACAGGGTGGCTCAAAAAGTCACTTAACACCCTCGGTACAAGGTCACTTCAGCGTGCAACGTGGAAATGGTGATGACCAATCGTTGCCAGGCCAAGGGGGATACCACGTTGAAGTCACCGGGCGGTCGGTGGCCATCTTGATGTCCGCCATCTTGAATTCAACTTCAGAATTTTAAATGGGAAGGGGATGATATGATATATCAAATCAGGCTAGAATTTTACAAGAAATGCAATGGTGAAGGTTTTTTTTATGAATCTTTAATCAGTAAGATGGTATGACTGAATTCTTGCACCAATTTGCTCCTTTTCGAGGTGTTATAAAAATGACTTAAAATTTGTTTAGCGCATCGGTAACGCATCGAGCTCAAAGTGACGTCTAGGGAGAGAAGTTCGTATGCCATTGCACAAGATTTTAATTGGATACATCCATGAAGAGCTGCGCATTGTGAATGGTTGTTGCGAACAATTACCAGTGTGACGCTTCCATTTAAATGAAAAGTCCTTCACAGTGACAAGGCTAATGTTTATGTTCATAACGAAGTTCATAAACAGAATATTCGATGATTTTTATCTGATAACCCATTTTCGACAGATCAAAGCTGAATGGTTAGTGCTTGTAAGTTAATGGTGTGATGTGCTGTGTGGAACACGATTGGTTAGTCAATTTTTCATCAACAGAACCTTAAATGCTTAAGGCTACTTGGATTTGTTAAATTAACAGGTTTTTTCATCCTTGCTTATGGAGTTTTTTTACAGAGTTTTTTCCAATAGGAAGGAACACCAGAACACTATGGGAACGTTGTGAAGCAGTTTCTGTCCAAAGTTAGTTATCAGATGACAAGGGTCGCATATTCTGTTTATGAACTTCCTTATGAACATAAACATTAGCCTTGTCACTGTGAAGGACTTTTAATTCAATGGAAGCGTCACACTGTAAATTGTTCGTGACAACTATTCATAATGTGCAGCTCTTCGTGTATGTATCCGATTAAAACCATGTGCAATGGCATGCGAACTTCTCTCCATAGACATCACTTTGATCTCGATGCATTACCGATGCACTAAACAAATTTTAAGGCATTTTTCTAATACCTCAAAAAGGAGCAAATTGGTACAAGAATTCAGTAATAACTTTTTACTGGTTAAAGATACATCAAAAAAACCTTCACCATTGCATTTCTTGTGAAATTCTAGCCTGATTTGATATATCATATCACCCCCTTTCCATTTAAAATTCTGAAGTTGAATTCAAGATGGCCGCCGACCACGTGGGTGGCGTCAATGTGGTTCCCCCTTGGCCTGGTAACGATTGGTCATCACCATTTCCATGTTGTGTGCTGCAGTGGCCTTTTACCTAGGGTGTTAAGTGACTTTTTGAGCCACCCTGTATATATCGGAGGCAATGTAAAAATCAGTTGGTAAATTGGAAAACCTGCCCCCCCCCACTCTTTGAATAAGTTCCGATGTCCCTGTTCAGCGTTCTTTGAGCAGAGGAAATGTTATCCCCAGTTTATATGTCATATTTCGTGGCATTTTTTGCATTACAGTGCAAAATTGGGTATTTTTCTGGAAAATGGCATAATTCGTATTTTTGTGCAATTCCGAAACCGAAATTTTGCCTCCCTAACCTACCCAAATACAGTTTATTGTATTTATTGTGCTTTCTCCAACTTTTCGATGTTATCATTAAAACGAAAACTTCACGTCCCTGCCTATATCATGTAATGGGGCTATATTTTGACCATGTAGGATATTATTTTTTTCTTATACTGCATGCAGGAACAATTATGGCAAAATCAGAAGGAAAACATACAGGTTGGGAGGGTGGAGTTGAACCGCGTTTTTAATTTGTTTCATGCTGTCTCTTTTTGTTTTCTGGCTACAAGGAAATCCAGAATCTGCCATTATATAGGACATGGCAGTTTGTGTTTGAGAGTCTCTGGAGCTATTGTTAAAAATGAAATATCTGTGTGTATGTGTAAAATTGTTAAATTGCTTGGAGGCACTGAAGCACACAATAGCTTTTTTTGATCCCATGCCAGCAGTGTCCTTAAATCCTTAAATTGATGATACAAATGTTTTATTGCATCCTTAATCTACCATACTTTAAGCAATCACAGGACCTCTTTTGCTATTTTGATATTGATCATATAGCATGATGTATACTATAGCCATGTAGTGGTGGAGTCAACACTTCAAAAATGTTTGGGCTCTATAATGGGTTCGATATATTATTTATTTCTTTTACTAGACATCAATGGAAATGTGGCATACTGCTTAGCACAACTCACTATGCTAGGGGTCCCAGGTACGAATTCCAGCCTGGGCATTGGTGTTCTTTGTGAGTGCCCATTCATCAATTTCATCACTTATCCTCAGCTTCGCAATTGACCAAAAGTGGCAGAAATGTGAAGTAAAATAACCAAATCAATAAATAAATAAACAATTTATGACAACAGGTTGCATAAAGCTTTTCTAGAGACACATCACAAATCAATTTTTCATTTTTTGAAAGGTTTTCAAGTTTTTGTTGACGTCATTTTACATACCAGTTGAAAATAAGGTGGATGTTATTTTCTCTTTGTAGTATGCTGAAAATAAAAGTTTCTGTGAAGATTTGACTGAAGGAAAATTCAGTTTTCCAATAATACATGCTATAAACAGCAGACCAGATGATTCTCAAGTAATAAGTATCCTTTACCACATTTTTACTTTAAATCAGAGGTTTATGGTAGAAAGTAAATGCTTTCCATATCATTACATACTTAAAGTATTTAAAAATATACTATGCATGTAATGTAGGTAAATTTTAATGCAGTGTTGTAATATTTTTGAAGATTGATTATTACGTGGTTGCTTTCAAATGCAACTGTTAGGAATTAAATTATTAAGTCATGATTGTTTTTGTAACTGGTATTACATTTCACTAGCATGCAATTTTAATCTGACACTATTCATTGTCTAGTGCTTGTATGTATACTGATTCTAACATTATGGTTCGAGAGAGCACCTCTTCTCTCATCTTAAGGTGAACAAATTTCATTTTGCAAATGCTGAGGATCAAACCTATGACAGACCTGTAATTTTACTATAAATCTGATGCACTAACAATCTACTCCTCAGCACCCCCTCCCCCTTGAAATTCTGTACTAATTTTTGTTCGACTTGTGGTACTCTTTTTCTATTTTCTGAGGAGAGGGGACCATTTTTGCTTGAATTCTACACTGGGATGACTTATAGGGTTTTAGGCCATTGCTGCTTCATTGATTTTACTGAGTTTCCACTTTGGTTCTTTCTGTAGTACTGTTATGTTGTTCCACTGAATTCTATTTGATTCATTCCATTCATGTTCATATATTTCTGACCTGTCTATTTCACGCTGTTGTATGCTGCTTGTGTTCATCTATCCTCTTTTCTAGAGAGCATCCAAAGTGTTGTAACAAACAAGTAAAGTGCTCCCCTGTGCTTAGCACTACGCCATGAAGGCGTATAGGGGGTGTGGGGGTAATGCCCCACACTTTTTTGATCCGGTCGTGAGTGGGGGTGATGTGATCAGCATCACGCCCCTGACCGCCTTTACCCCCCAGGGTTTCCCCCAGGTACCCATGTTATTCGACGCTGGGTGGGCGCCGGGGCCGCTTCCAACGTTAGAAAAGTTCCCGGATTTGAACCGGCCGGGGGATCGAACCCGGTACCTTGAGTATGGTAGTCAGACGCGTTACCGACTGAGCCACCGTGGCCACAACAAGGTAACAAACAAGGCAAACTCCAACTGATTTCTGATGCTTTCTTTGCCAGTGGTTCAACTTTGATTTTGTCCATGTATGTCTGCTACATGTTTCTCAGGACTGGTATGAGGGACATACTACATTGATCTACATTATTTTTCTTTGCTACAGGTACAGGACACTTACAGATCCACCTTGATATAATTCCCCTGGAGCATGCTCTTATTTTCCATTGTTTTTACATTCCAATGTAGAATGGCTAACACTGTATTTGGAATTCTCTGGTAAATAATTAAATAAATACACTTGTTCCATGTTGTGGCAGCCCCTCTGTGCCCTCCTGGAAATATTATTTGTAGAGTCATCACACCCGCACCTGGACAACTGCTTGCAGTTCATAAATGGCATCTGTGCAAGGTTTTCATATTTTATAGGTTGAACAGTTGAAGTATGTGCTTGCTACTTTATGTGAAAAGGAGAGTACATTCGACTTATTGTGCAGAATATTTAGGAAATAATTTTCATGATGTGTACATGTGCCTTAACATACTGATAGATATCCTTCGGCAACGTACTACAGACATAGAGGTCAAAAAATATTGTGTCAAGCTCCTAGATAGCTTCGGGTCTTTCACTCACACTCGCATCACCCTGGAGAAGCTGGACAAGGAGGCTCGCGAGGAAATTGAGAAGCTCGGAGGGAACCCTCATCTACATGCATTGTTGGACGAACTCCTTAGTTGGAAGAGGGATGGCAAGGAGCCATGATCTCTTACCTCCGTGATTGACGTCAACAACTAGTGCAATACATCCTTGTGCAAACTCAGGATATATTGGCTGGCCAATATATAGGAACTTTATAAAGGGATACTATATATATGGGAACTTTTCTTAGGTATTAGTAGGATGAATTCTATTCAATATTGAAACTTTTTCTTATGTTCTGTGTTTTTTGTTGAATATATGTAATTTTTTTATTGTGTGAAAATAATTCACACCAGAGAAAGTGCTAAGTAGATGTGATGAATCCATTTTGTTGTAGTCATAGAACTTTTGTGATATTTTTTATGGTATAACGAATTTGAACTCTTTAAGATAGACTGAGTCAATTTTTTCATACTGTGTTGTAGAATTATGAATACAGGGTGTAGTTCCTGTTGATTTAATGTAAATACATTGAAGGGTTACTTTATGACACTAATATTTAGTGTCGGTGTGCATGTGTTTGTGTAGTGTATGAGAAAGTAACTGTATTCTAGTCTTGCATATTAAGATATATTTCTATTTTGAGGTTGTCACGTTGCAGGTAAATATTTCTGTTGAGCGTGCCGTATACGTTTTTTATTGGAATTTCCTGTATCTCAGTTTGTTGGCTTTTGTCTTATTTCTCATTGAATTGCAGTTAGACCAGCGGTTGTTAACCTGTGATTAATATACTGTGACTGCCATACATAGGATTTTTTGGGAGGAGGGCTAGAATTATAAAGGTGGATAGTGCATAGATGCTTTGTAGGAGGCCATCATACACATTAAGATATTTCATGTATTTAGAACTTTCAATTCTCAAAAATGGCAGTCGGGGGTCATTTTTACGTGGGTTTGCATTTACCACTCTGTTTTTCTCAGTTCTTCACTGCTTCTATTTGAAAATGTTGATTTTCTCAATATTTCGGAGTTGGAGGAAACAGACGGTTTCCCATGGGTTACTAGAGGATAAAACATAGCTATTTTTTAGCCCTATTTGTTAGGGATTTTTATAATACAAAACTCTGTAATATCAATTCTACTATTATAAAAATCCCATTTCCTGACCATGAATAAGCCAGTTACAATTGGTCTGCATTAGTTGTGATCTTCATTGCAAACAAAACAGTGAGAGACAATAAACTAACATAATGCATAAAATGAGACTTGTAAGTGAAATACAACACCAGTCTTCTCATTAAAGTAATATTAGGCAACCTTTCACAGATTATTATAATAGATACTATTATTATTATTACAATAAAAATATGAGCACAGTAATAAGTTGCATTGTAAGAGAACATAGATCAGCAAGTTTAAATATTTGTTGCACTTTAAGACTTCAAAATACAATGTTCTGCCGATTCTCAATAACAACATATATTTACAAGAGGGTCCTTGGTATATCAAGTTTAAGAACCACAGCTAGATAATTGCCCAAAATATAAACATTTTCTGTAGTTGGTGTCTAGTATTGTAAACTATATGAGTGAGTATCCATATGCAATAATTAATGCATCAAATTTTAGAACTTTTCTTTCTATTTGTTAACTGCCCTTGCCATCTGAAGGAGTAAAGAAAACATGTCTCAGTAGCTACATCTTCAACTTTAGTGAAATAGTATGTGAAAAAAGGACTAGGTCAGTTTAATGGTTCTGTTATGGGTATCAGTTGGTGTACTAGTGTGTTCGTAAAATTACTAGCCTGATATATTTATAAATAGTCTGTAATTTAGTGCAAAATTATGCCATTTTGTTAGTATTTCATGAATGTGCTAGAGTTTTGTAAAATATTTGTCAAAATGCACTTTCTTTTTGTAAGGCAAAATCTATTGTACTGTAGTCACCTATTGCACAAGGAAAATATATCTTTTAAAATGAATTGACTAAAGGGTAATGGACAAAGCAGTTGAGAAATTTCATTAGACAGAAAGAGAAGCATTGTTAGATATTGGGTGGGATGATGCAAAGGTTAACACTAGAAATTAATACAATTACAAGAATTTGAAAGTAGAATTCCTAATCGTTACTTTGAAAATCTTAAATAAAGATGCATTTATGATCTTTCTGCATTCCTAATTTAGATGTGTCATATTTTCTTTTTTCTGAGGTAGCACCATATTCTTATCTAGCTACACATGTATAGAAAAACAAGTGGAGATAGTACTTATAGTTATGAGCTTTCATATGGTAGGTCATGTTTAATATACAGGTTTATATGCAGATAAATGAGTGCTTCATTTCAGTATCTCAATTTTCTATCATGTCTTTTCCCCCTTGAAACATGAGTAGGTCTTAGGTTCAAAACCCATTTGTTACATGCCTGCTATTTCTTCTCAATTTCATTCAAGCTCCCATGCATGTTGAATAAATTATTCAGTAACAATATTAAAAACTGCAATAACTAAATAAAATTGACTAAGGATGAGGCTGACATGAAGGAATTATGTTTCCAATGAATTTTGTTACCTTTGACAGAGGCAGGAAGCGGCTAAGAATGATGATGACTACGTGAACGTAAATTTTACGTAAACATAGGGTTACCAGATCGCCATAAAGGAAATGTAGGACATAATATTCCAAAATGTAGGACACAAAACATTCGGAATAAACAATGCACATTTCTAGAACATGTTAGAAAGTAATTTAAAATTAACACTTTTCAGCTTTAAGAATATATGATTTCATAATTAAGTCTTAAATGGAAAATTTCCAAATTTGCAATCAATACTAACCAATACCCCTCTTTTTAACCCATGTTTTAACTGGTACCTACTTCTCGGAGAAGTCAATTTTTATAAAACTTTCAATTTTTTAATTTTTTTTATCTGAAATAGAAATAAAACAGGCTGCTTGTTTTTTCAGTTATGTTGCTATATTACAACAATGTAACATTGACAACATCCATTGTATAATGGATTCTCTTTTTTATTTAAAAAATTCTTAACCATTGTTGTAACTGTATCTTTAGTCAAATTAAAAATAAATGTCTGATGAAGGGAGTGTGTTTTCTCCTGAAACATCACAACGAAAACTATTTTTATGCTTGTAATAACCATCGACTACAAGAGAAATAAAACTTTCAGGTTTAGTCAAAATGTATTTATGAGAGAGTGAACAGTAAAACTCTTGGAAACTATGCTGAACCAGTACCAAACTTTTACATACTTTTATGAAGAAAAAAATATCTCTCATGACTGTTTTCCTGATGCATGGGCGTAACTTGGGTGAGAGGCAGGGGGGGGGGGGGGCAGAATCGAACTTTGGCCAAAATTTGGGGGTCAGGGCAATGTTATTTTAAGTCAACTTTATGCACAGATAACAATCCCCTAAAAAAGCATCCAAAACTATTTTTCTATATAACTATTACATTTGAGAAATAAAAAAATAATACTCTTTTATTTCTTTGTTCTGCAAGGGGCAGGAGGTTAAAAAAGTAGTAAATCAGGATTTGGGAAGGCAAGTGCCCTCCCTTGCTCCTGCCAAGTTACGCGTATGTGCTGATGCTAATGAAAGTACTCTCTCAACTTTTGCATTATGACCTGGAAGGGCAAACAAATATTCAGAAATTACCATAACATGAAATGGTTACAGAAGTTTCATCTGGGATAGTTTTGAGTTCACTATACCCCCTGCTTAACAATTCATTGAAGAAGAATTGGAAACGCCTTGTTCCATCAGTATAAACCCCAAAGCAAGAATTTCCGCTCAGGGACTGAACAGTGACATCATCAGAATTCGGTCCTAAAACTTTGTTCACAAACTTTTATTTTCTTCTCGGGCCATTACTGGATCAAAATAAATTTGGGAGTAACTTGCATGATTTCTTTGTTCAATTGAAATGCCTATTTTCCTAATATTATGTGACGCTCAAAATGTAGGACATTTACGATATTTTTCAAATTCCTCCCGGATGCCAGACATAAGGCTAAAATGTAGGACATGTCCAGGAAAAACTGGACGTCTGGTAACCCTACGTAAACATAGGTATGTTAATCATATGATAAAATTGTGTGAAAGAGCACAAACATATTGATAACATTAAACTATGGTACATGCCGTGAAAAATCTTACCTTAAAAGTACAGTGGAACCCCGATTTTACATTCCTAAATTCTATAAACTTTAAGCTAAAAGATTAAAAAAATCGGCAACTTACGTGTGTGAGTATGAGATATTTTTCGTACTACGTTTCGGAGGTTACACTACCTCCTTCTTCAGGTTGAAACGTTGTTATTCAGACACCTGACATGGTGCCTCGTCGTGAAAGTGAAGGTTAAGGATTTAGGTTAAAAAGTTGCTTGAAGGACACTTTCTAAAAAAGAGTATAAATTACACATCTAAAACCGCGCAATACTATAAAAACAAAGGGAACATCCAAGGCTAAAGTCCGCGAACTGCCGACCAATGCACAGGGTAGGCGAATGCACAGTGTCAGCCCGTACCTGGGGAAAAAGGAACTTCCCCTCCTCAAACCTTCCAAACTGGGGCTCGGGAGTCACCAATCCAAGGAGACAAATTGGTGACTCCCGAGCCCCAGTTTGGAAGGTTTGAGGAGGGGAAGTTCCTTTTTCCCCAGGTACGGGCTGACACTGTGCATTCGCCTACCCTGTGCATTGGTCGGCAGTTCGCGGACTTTAGCCTTGGATGTTCCCTTTGTTTTTATAGTATTGCGCGGTTTTAGATGTGTAATTTATACTCTTTTTTAGAAAGTGTCCTTCAAGCAACTTTTTAACCTAAATCCTTAACCTTCACTTTCACGACGAGGCACCATGTCAGGTGTCTGAATAACAACGTTTCAACCTGAAGAAGGAGGTAGTGTAACCTCCGAAACGTAGTACGAAAAATATCTCATACTCACACACGTAAGTTGCCGATTTTTTTAATCTTTTAGCTTAAAGTTTATATTTAATTGTGAGTAATCCGCACCTTACCAGTATGCTAAATTCTATATTTTTGCATATTATGGTCCAAATAGATGAAAATGTTACAAGATTTTATTACATTTTCTTGCATTTAAAATTTTTTCATTTTGGTCCCACGCAAAATGTAAACTCTAGATTCAGTTGTATTTGCTCTTCATATGTATCCTTGATGAAAGGTGAATCGCACACACACATTATGCCACATTTACCCTTTGATTTTGTTCATTTAAAAGATAATGTACCATGAAATTTCTTCTAATTGAACATATTAATAATTTAGAGCAATTATTTCATGCTACACTTGATAAAATGATAATTGTTCATGTAATCATAAACCAAAATGTTCCATACGATTAGTATCAAGTAGAAACAAGATATAGGGTGCCCTGAACTGAACCAAAAAGAATTGCTGCTTCTTTATACACACCCATTATTTCTATTAGTAATGCAATATTAGATATGCACTATCCATGATAACAGAATAGCTAACAATGAAAATTGTTGGTTCATTAATAACTTTGGCATTTCATATGTACTGAAAATGCTCTAAAAACACACATAGTACTTAATTGAAAATTTTGTGTGGTGCTGTATCATTCTAATTTTTAAATTTACATAGCATAAGTTTGCATGATATGCAGGATTTTTATGACAATAAGACATGACAATATATGTAGCTGCGATTAGTTGTTACTGGTGGAAAGGACCATGAATATTCGGTGGTTGTATATACATATTTTTTCATTCCCTCAATTTAGTCTTGCATTGTAGTGAAGAAAATTAAATTACAGAAGAAGTAGAAAGTGATTAATTATGTAGACATGTCAATCCAATTGAATTTGTTTTGACCCTCAGGAGGTTTTGTGCCGATTTTGCAATGATAATAATTACCTCTTGATCGCAGTACTTAATATTTTTATCCTCCCACAATTCCACTGCTAAATAGGATGTGTGCTTTTGTTATTGCTGTGCATGAATGAGAATTGTTTTTATAGGCTAATTTTTATCTGTTATTGTGTCATCGTTGCTTTGTAGCCAAAAGTTGAAGATTTCAAATTCAACAATAGCTTAATTTGTATAATTAAATTTAAATCCTGTGTTTCGAATTTGCATGTTGTTGCCTACCGAATGTGTTCATTTTTGGAGAAGAAATTGGAATGAAAGTAATGGGACAAAGCATAACTTGGTACCTAGAGTGTTGTTTTGGACCAAATATTTTGAAACTAACTTCTGTTTGGTATTAATAGTCCTGAGTGCATAATCTGGCTCAGATAAAGTAAAGTGGCACATTTAGGAGGCTAGCGGCACACCAGATCTGACACGATGAGTCATTTTTTTGTTTCAAACTGTTGCAGGGAAGGTTTAACATTAGTATCTTATGGGCAGCCACACCCCAGACGAAACATTTGACTCGAGTCATGTTGGAACTGTTTGCGACAAAATAACGAAGGTGTGTGCGCATGTGCGAGCCCATTCATTTCAGTAACGACCTCTAATTACAGACCGGAAACGGGAAGAGAAAGTAAAATCCTATAGAATAACCCCTGTGGCCACCGCAATAAACATTGTAGCGTGACGTCGGGAAAGGTACTGGATCGAGTCACGCCGGGACGTAGCTCAGATAAATACAGTAGGTTTTGTTTGACTTAGCTAACCACCTCCACCCTTAAGGGAGCTGATGAAGGATTGTTGGGAGCCTGTGGTGTTGAACGCTACTCACCCTTGCTGTAGGTTTGGCCCTCGACTTCTGACATCGGCGATGGTTGCACGGTGACAGGTGCCTGCTGGAGAGATCGAAGGTGGCGATAAGAGACTGCAGGCAATTCGGCGACTTGAATTGTAAATGGGCTGCAGATTCTTCGGCTGGCTTAATCCGGACTGCTTATGGACTTCTCGCTTGTTGCCGCCTCGTAACGTCGCGATCTCTCAGCAGGCCGTCGTCGTCTTCCCGTCGATCAGTTTGGTGGTGATATTGGAGCGAAGTGAGAGATCGATTTACCATCTCCAGGGATTTTATACATTGGATTTGAGTCATAACTTGGTGGACTTTGCACCTCCACTGTGCACCTGGGGTATCCCTGGATGCAGATGGAAGTTTACAGTGGAGGTGCACTCACCGCTGGCGAGGGCCGTTGCCTTGCTGACTGTGCAGAGCCAGGTGGAAAATGCTTGTTGCTCGGCTCTGCATCTGGTGGAATGTGGGGTGAATGAGCATTCAACTTGCGAGCTTCAGAGCGATGTTTGAGGCAAATTAATGTTTCTACCTTTATGCTCCCTATTCCTTCATCAACATATAAACATCGCCTCAGTGCAAGGGCAGTAGTAGTATTATATAGATTCAATTCAAAACACTTAATTGATGTGCTACTTCTCCATACACATTGATTTTGATGCATCGTTACTCATTTCAATAATTATAAAAGACCAATCTAGACCTATTGCATACATGGACGAAATCAGCAATAAGATGTTAGCTAACAAACAAAATGGCTTGTTGTGTCATGTTGCTTTTCGACTCATTCTGTCGTGTTGCTTTGTGACTCGTGTTGCATTGCATCATATTGTGTCGTGTTGCATCTGGTGTGCAGCTGGCCTCAGTATTTATTACCATGCTTAGGCAGTGAATCAAACTCTTTTTCACCTATCTGTAAATTTAAATCATGCTGGATTTCCTAGTGAAAATAATGACAATTTTGTACAACTTTACATAAATACAAAATGTTATGCAGACCGGACAAAATAGTCATTGATCTTTTCTTGGTATTTCCTTATGGAGTGTGCCACTTTATCAGAACAGGAGTGCATATTACATGTGCATATATTGGGTGGCCCAATAAAAAGGTAACTGAAAATACTTTGATATTTGCCACCTCTTAAAGTGGAAAATGTAAGCTTTGGGGGATCACTACACAACACAACACCTGATCATATAACTACATGTTCTATATGTGTTCTGCATGGTTTACGACAAGCTCCATACACTCAAGTTAGCCTAGTAACCATTACACAATACTATTCCTCCGTTAGATTCTGCAGGACTGTTATCAGTGTTGTCACAAAGATCGTCTAGATTATGTGGGATGGTAATGCTCTGTTCTTTCGAAAATCTTCACAAAAATGTATCATTCATGGACAGATCAGGACTTCATGCAGGATATGGAAATTCTGTTTGTCTAGAAATCATCCTCCTAGGGAACATCTGTTGCAGTAGATGCCCATTCCCTCAATCAGTATGCATGGTAGCACCATACATAATTACTGGATACTTTGTTGCCTTTTTTTAGGCCACTGTATTTTCAGGATAATTTCAAAGGCAATAGTAGTTATATCTTCGTAAACACTTATCGTACTTTTGTGCATGTCCTCAACTACAGTGTGCACATGTGATTGCATAATAAACACAAGAAGGTCAAGTGCACATGATAACATGACAGAAGAATCATAATTAGATTAGAGAGGATAAATTTGAACTGAAAGATGATGAATTCGAAGTAATAACTCTAGACTCTGTACATTGTGTCATTGGTTTAACCTTATCACCTGTGATATTCCCTCATATGTATATCCTTTTGCAAGTCAGCTAAATGCTGTGGTCAGTAATGAAACATAACAATTTTCTGATATCATTGTCATGTCATTGAAACAGTGTTTTGTTTATCTCGTAAGATTCTTTATAATTTTGGAGCCATTTTAAGATTTCATTGCAATTTGTTTTTGATCGTATGGTATAAGGAATAAAGTTGATGGAAGGATATGTACTTGTATATGTGTGATAGAATTGATTAGCAGAAAAATGTATACAGTTTTGAAATAATTTAGTCAATGAATATTTTGTGCAAATATAATGGATGTGTTTTTTAAAATTAATTAATACATAATGTTAGATATTTATATATCAAGTGATGAGCTTATCTTACAAAAATAACTTTTAATCAGATCTTTGTGTGCATAAACACCAGTTATGTTTTCCCTTCTGTTGATAATTTTATGCTAGGCCACTGCTCATGTTCACATTGTTGTAGACAATCATGTGGTGGATAATTCCTATTTGAAGAATTAAAAGACCTTAATTTTCTTGTGAAATAGTTATATTGAGTAGTCTTTTTGATATTTTTTGAGGTACGATGAAATTATAGTTATTAAAATGGAAAAGCATTCACAGCTGATTCAAACCAAGATCTCTTGTTCACCAGGTGGGTGTGCTGCTTGTTTAATTTTACTGCAATTTTTTTCTGCCTTAATGTATTTGCAAATGTATGGATTCTTCTTCCATGGTGCAACTCTGCACTGGACTAATTTTCTTTTGACTTTTTTCCCATGTTGCACTCTTGATTCATGCCTTAAAACAGGTCGTGTCTGCAAATTAATTCTCCTAGGCTCATGTTGATCACTTTCTTCCAAGTACAGCCAGGGTTTGGGGCCTATCTACATATGACCATATAGCAAAATTACACCACTTTGAAGACAGAGACGAAACCAGTAAAAGTCCAAACAATACATCATGGATTAACCACCACTGTAATAATCTACACAGCAATTATCATGATAAGGAATGAGAACCCATCAGTTCCAGGTTTGAGTCCAGATGTTGGCTTGGGTGTTTCTCTGTGAGGATCCCTTCATGAATTTCATGTACTTGTCATCCTTTTTATCATTATTAGTTAGGCAAAAAAGAGGTGTAAAATAAGAAAAAAAAATGTTTGTCTGCCGATCGCCATTTATTTACTGCTGTTTGATTTTTACTAGTTGTTTCTGCAGTCATCTATGTGGGAAAATAATTTGTGGGTGTCCATGTACTTTTCTTTGCAGTGGAGATGATTCTATCACATATGACCAGTGAACAAGGATCTTGGGTTTAAATCTGCATCAGAAAGCATTTTTTTTGTTACATGTGTCCTTTTGTTTCCATATGTAAATGAGATATCTGTTAACATGAAATTTTAAAACTCTTATATACTTGTTGTTTAAGACCTGAGGTAATATATAGCAGCACCGTTAGAGTTATTTTGACATGAAAAATTAATAAAATGCATGCGTCCTGTAGCTTTTTTTAAAAGTAAAAAATACGCTGTTCTTTAATCTCACAATTATGAGGTCACATATTTGAATTCTGCACAATTTATGTAATGAATTACTGCCATTGAAACTATTGTTCGACTAATTGAGGTAATTACTATAAGGTTAGTGAACTGTGTATGTATGTTTGTTCTGTGCTACAGTGAATACACATATAAGAAATTGTCTAAAATTATATTGTTTCATTACATTTGTATTAGTACACTCCCTCACAGGGGCGCCGCAAAATGTTTCAATATTTTCACTCAAATGACACTTGTTGAGTTGAGTTAGTGGTTTAAGTCCACTTTATGCACGGGTAAGGCTGATCGGGACTCGACTTACAGTTTAAAGTGGGATCCGAACCACTATGTACCTCCACCAGGAATTGAACCCCGGACCCCTTGATTACAAGGTGACGACGCTACCACTGTACCATCGGTGAGGCCCCTCAAATGACACTTGTTAGTCTACACATGGTTTTAGTACTTTTAACATATAAAATGTTTCTGAATTTCCTAACCACACTGAGCATTGCAAGTGTTAGACAGGCCTACATTCTGGCTTGGGCACCGCGGAAAAAGTCTTAAAACACTAAGGGCACCGTGAAACAAAAAAGTTTGGGAACCCTGTATTAGTGTGTGTTATCTTCTTATAGAAGAATATACGGGGTGATTCAAAAGTCCCTTAACACTCCCTATAAAATATAAAGGAGTTATGCTGGGTACAAATGACCATGATAGAAACACGTTAGCCCTATGCAAAACCATATTGGTGTGTTCCAAGCAGATGTCTGTCATATTGAATTCAACTCAAAATTTTTAAATCTGAAAGGGTGATGTGATATATCAAGTCAGGCTACAATTTCACAAGAAATGCAACGTGTTTTTTGGACATCTTTAACCAGTAAAACATTATTAATGAATGCTTGTACAAATTTTCTCCTTTTCAAAGTTAAAAAAAATCATTAAAATGCCTCTAATGCGTATAGGGTGAGAAGTTCATGTGCCATTTCACATGATTTTAATCAGATACATCCATGAAGAATTGACCATTATGAATGGTTGTCTCGAACAATTACAGTGTGACACTTCCATTGGAATGAAAAGTCCTTCAAAGTGACAAAGCTAATGTTTATGTTCATGGTGAAGTTAATAAACATAATATGTGACACTTGTCATTTGATTCATCTCGCAACATTCCCATAGTATGGTGGAACTCCATCCTGTTAAAAAACCTCTGGAGAAAAGTACCTTATTCTGTAAGCAAGGATGCAAGAAACATGTTCACTAAACATATCCAAGTAGCTCTTAGCATTTAACGAAAAAGGTGCCAACCAATCTCATTCCGCACACCACACTACACTATTAAGTTACCAGCACCAACCATTCCACTGGGATCTGTCCATCGTGGGATGTACATGTATTATTCGACAAATTGTTCAAGACTATATTCATTAATTTTTGTCTTTCAATGTGATTTTAAGGAATGAAATTTTACGTGTCCTGGTGCAGAAGTTGTCAAGCAGCTTGTTTGCGGTTTTGTTTCAATTTTTGAACTCTCATTGTGTAAAACAGAGATATTAAATATAGCAATGGGCAATTTGATTGGTAATACTTGTTGATCCCACTGTACACACGGGGACCATATTAGTGTGACGTCACAGCAGATGACAAGCTGGATTTGAGTCTAAACAAATAAAAACTTGTTTTTACCCTATCCAAATCTATTGAGTTTCCCATTGCAAAGGCTAACTTTGACAGCAGTTACAAAACAAAATTGTGATGTGCATTGTAAATCAAAGTAAAGATGAGATTTAGGAGAATATATAATATATATGTTATATATATAATATATAACATATACCTTACACATGAGAATGTAAAGAATAAACAGTAGGAAATAGAGTAAAATGAATGCTCCAAATGGAATCTGACCTGGAATCGCAACCAATGGGCACCGTCGCTTCAATCACCTGAGGCTGCTGGTTTCCCATCATCCATAGCGGCAACGTGACCGATTTGAGATCGGGTCAGCTTCAGGCCGGCTTCGGCTATGCTCGGAACTGGAATGTCCAACTTTTGTATAAAAATGCATGATTTTCTTACTCCGGTTATTCTTTACGTTATTCTCTGTAAGGTATGTGTGATATATAGACATATTCTCCGAAATCTCATCTTTACATTGATGTACGATATGCATCATAATTTTGTTTCATAACTGCTGTCACAATAATTAAAGCTACACCTTCCGATGGAAAATCCCATTGATTTGGATAGGAGAAAAACATGTTTGCCCATTGTTAGACTCGACTCCTGGTTTGATGTCTGCTGTGACGTCACCACTAATATACCCCATTTCTCACCAAGTGCCCTGCTTGCAGATGTTTTAGTTCAGTGTTGAGAGAAGACTGGGTATAGCAGGTTGCATAAACACAAGGGACATTCTGAATGGTAACGTTAAAACTAAGGACATCCCGTGAAAGCATTTGAAGAATGAAGGGGGGAGTGGAGATAGGGCTCATATAATTTCCTCCATTTGTGATGTGATCAGCACCACTCTCTGGCTGCATTTACCCTCAAAATTTCCTCCCTGGTGCCCATTTATAGAGACCGCATGAACTCCAGGGCTGCCACATGCAGCGACAAATTGCTGGATAAATGCTCACCTGAAACCATCCAAACTGGGAATCTTACCTGAATCTCCTGCCGGTCGGACACCTTACCGACTGAACCACCGTGCAATTTTATGCACATCTAAACAAATTTGTTTTTCTGTATTTTAGTTTCTTCTGAGTTTCAGTATTAGCAGATACGGAACTTCAGTGCAACCACGATAGCTTAGCTTCCTGTAAGGTAAAGCATTAAGAACTGAGTTTTCCTTAAGATTGATAGTAGCAGTGTGATAGCTGATAAGGTGTGTGGATTCATTTCACCCAAAATCAAAACCACATCAAAACACTCTGATTATGGGGAGCAAAAGGCTTGATTAAAGTTCAGTCGGAGAAAGAAATAATACCATTACAAACTTGGTATTGATGCGTACGAAACAGGGGCAGATCTAGAGTTGGTCTGTACCTCCCCGAAAATCTCATTGCTGTGTATATTTAGGCATAATTACAATATATACATGTACAATGTCATATACAAGCCGATTCAATACAAAATCCACAACTCTCATTACATTGAAAGTTTTACTACACACAGAGAGGGGAATTGAATGCACATATACAGTATATTTACAAACATTGAATAGCACTGTTAGTCCAACAGAAGTGCACATTTTGTATTCCTGTCCAGAGGCAGTCTATGTGGCACGAATGGGAGAAGAAAAGAGTTCACAGGATTCTTGTTGGGAAAAGTGATGCTAAGAGAACTGTGGAAAGACGAAGATGAAGGGATAACATTGAGATGGACCTAGAGGAAATCTGAAAGGATGGAAAAGATTGGATTGATCCTGCCCAGGATAGGGACAGATGGATGGCCTATGTTGCTGCAGGCATAAACCTTTGGGTTTTAGAAGGCTAGAGAGTTGGTTAGTTGGTCCAACATTAAAATGAACTGCACTGCAATCTTTAGAAAATATTCTATCTTTCATTCGGTACAAGAGTTTTAAACACTTCCACTTTCTCACCGACACATCAAATTTCATAAGAAGCAATGCCCAACTTATCGCTTGGAATTTTCTTCAGCTAGAAAATGCTTAATTTTTAAGAGGTATAGTATTACTGTATTTATTTATGGCTATAAAATCCCGGTACACTGAAATTCTAAGTGAAAATATTATGGGGAAATTGCCTTCCCTCGCTTCCGGTCGCACACCTATGATTGAGACACTACTTTCCACAAATCTTCCTGCATCCCATTTCCCATAAAAATGTCGATACTTTTGAGGGAATTTTTCCACTCACATTTACAAGCCGTGAGGGAAATTTATCTTGATGTTGCAACACTGGTTACAATTTCCGTGAAAATCTAGGAGGAAAGGAGGACTAGTGCTAATGTGGTGGGCAGATGTTTTCGCTTCTTTCCCCTTCTGTTGTTTTTGCGCACGCGGCATTCGCTTTTTGTTTGTTTAAAGGCAGGGAGGGGGATTCTTTGAGAAAGACAACAGCTTCTCGTTGCCTCCCCCTCGCAAATCAGCGGCGTAGTTCGCATCGCCGACCACCAGAGGTCTCTAGGATGCACGTTAGCAATGTTCACCTTCCGAACACGAAAATTCCATTTTCCGGACGAAGTAGTTTTAAGGACGCCAGAAGGGAGCTGAGAAAGAAATATGACGTCACTCGGCGGGTTGTTTTTAGCTGTTCCAAGTCCGAAGTTCGCCTGCGTTTTTAAAAATGTGCCCTTTTTTGTTCAGTTTAGGAAACCTAGTGCAGGTATCCTTCGTAAGATGGAGCAAAAAGCGATAAATGGAAACTATTACATCTTTGCACAATATTTGCAAGAACTCTTCTCCTAAAATACACTTTACATATGCTGTAATTGTGATAATAAGAATCAAAGCATTCCTAAGGATTAACTGCTGCAGGTATCTGTAAGGGAAATATCGGAATAGTTCTATTTCCTACAGTTAAGTAAAATAGCTTCATTCTTGTAATTCTAAATGAGTAACTTGAAACATCGAGATATTATATAAATTGTACACTCAGTTTCCCACCAAAGAGACAAAATTAGGAACCAGAGAGGAGAATTCCACTTATCCTCCCTTCAAACACCACCCTCGAAATACCGTACTTATCAATTGAAAGAAGTGAGAAATGAAATTTTTGAATTCATATTTAATAAAATTGAAAACAGATATTAAATCGTTAAATTATGTAGTTTTCATAGTTGCATTAAAATTGATTTCATATTTGTATTTTTCACCATACTTCTAAAACACAGATTTTGGTCTAAACATAGAATAATTCTGTAAATTTTTTAAATACTTATTTTGAAATTTATGACGATGTAGAGAAATATTTGGACTTGCGATGTCCACTTGATGCTGAGATAAACTAATCAGGTCTGAACCTATACTTGAAAGTGGAAAATGAATAACTCTAACCCCCTCCCCTCCATCGGGAATCGAACACTGGTTCTCTGGATTACAAGATAACCGCGTGCTACTATGCAGAGAACAACTATAGGGAAACTAAGGGCCAATTTTGACCTAAAAGAGCGAACCGGGTTACTGAATTATGCACTATTGAAATTAATTTCACAGTTCTAGAAAAATAATCGTAAGTGACAACTACAAGTTTGGTCTGATTCAACTAAATATTAATTCCATCTTATTAACAATGAGCCAGCAGAATTGGTTAAAGCCACCCTTAGCGACAAATAATTATTAACCACCACGGGTTGGTCGTAAGCTCTCGGAACACTGCTTAAAATTAAAGTTCTTGTACAAAGAAGGTGACTACACCCATCCATCCATCTTAGTGTCATCTCTTCCCAGTGTCTTGGTTTGCTTCTCTTGTTTCAAGAGAGTTAAGCCCAGGGGATCTCCTTGTCTAAGAGACCTTCCCCTCAACCTGACTGCTTCCAGGAACCGATTCCTGAAGGAAACTGCAGGACGAGAAGGAGGGGGGGGGGGAACAAAGTTTCGGCTATCCATAATCAGATTATGGAAACTGCGAAGGAAGCAATTGAAGTTCGTTCAAGATAAGACGTCTGCACGTCTACTGGTCTTTGCAAGAGTTGAACTAGAGATCAGTCTCGTTCATAATGGATCAGTGTACGTGATGCTCACTTAAGAACAGGAAACAATCAATACAACAGAGTGATTGTCCCTTCCTGGGAGGTGATAAGAATAGCAAAACAATCAATACAACCAAGTGATCTGATTGTTTTGGTCGACCTCCGTGTTGGAGTGGTTAGCTCAATTTCAATTTCATATTTGACGATTAGCCAAAAGTGGGAGAGAAGCGAAATGAAATCAATCAATCATTATCCAATCAATTATCTGATTGGCCATTTCTTGGCGGTGATAAGGACAGCAAAACAATCAATACAGCGAAGTAAAGTGATGCTCTCTTCCTTGGCGGCGATGAAAACAGCAAACAATCAATATAGCGAAGTGATCTGATGATCCCATTCCTCGCGGTGATAGGAATAGAACAATCAGTACAACAAAGTGACCTTATTCTCCCTGCCTTTGAATGCACGATTCTGTAGTTTAATAGTGAGGCAAATCAAACCATCAGTATTTGTTGGTAACAGATGGACACTCACTGCTTATACCGGGTGAGTTTTTTTAGCTTGACATAACGAAATATCTCGAAAAGTACGCATCTGATCAAAAAAAAGTTTTGAATGAAATTTGTTCGTATCGAAGGGACTCATCCAATGATGCCGAACTACACCCACACCCCACCTCCTGGGGGTGGAGCGAGGGGCAACTTTCAAATCTCAAATGGGAACCCCCAATTTTTTATTGTAGATTCGGATTCTCCAGGCAAAAATAAGTAGGTTTCGTCTGAAACTTTTTGTTGGATTTGTGATAGATGGCGCTGTAATCGCAAAAATGAAATTGCGGAAATGGTAAAAAAATGCACTTTTAATCGCAAAATGACGTGAGGCATGTTGAATTTTTACAAGAAGCTGCATTTATCATAACCCAGGAACAACGACGTGGACGTAGCAGTATTTTGTTCCCATCGGGGTGCTTTTGTAAGGTGAGTCCCGTGCCTCTCACCATCTGGGTACTTGTTTGTAATAATCATTTTACAATAAGTGCTCCAAAATGTCACCACCCACTTCGATACACTGATTTATCACACTTGGAATGATTGGACACAACTGAGAAGCGTGCTCGGTGTAATCTTTCGACATGCATTGGTGATTCGCTCAATCATGTTCTCATGCGTTGTTGGCAGTTCATGATAAACTTCACTCTTCACGTAGCCCCACGAACAAAAGTCAAGCAGAGTAAGATCTGGCGATATTGCAGGCCAAGACACTGGACCACCTCTTCCGATCCACCGACGGTTGGCGATCTAATACTTCCCGTGCTGCAACGGAATAATGTGCTGGACAACCGTCTTGTTGCAACCACATTGTTTGTCGCACGTCTAAGGGAAGGTCTGCAAGCAATACTGGGAGTTCGTTCTGCAAGAAGTTTCGATATTTCTCACCATTTAAGTTCCCATCGATAAAATATGGACCAATAAGTTTATCGCCAATTATTCCACACCAAACATTTACATTCCAAGGGCGCTGATGTTCAACTTGGCGTAACCAATGCGGTTTTCGACACTCCAATAATGCATGTTGTGTCCATTAATCGTACCGTGGTTTGTAAAAGTCGACTCGTCAGAGAACAAAACTCGAGTAAAGAAATTGGGGTTCCTTGTATTTGCTGAAGCGCCCATTGACAGAATGTCACTCGGTTCTGAAAATCATCGCCATGAAGTTCTTGATGCAACGAAACATGAAACGGATGATATTTTCTAGCTTCAGTATTTGGAACACAGTAACTGCGAAATTCCCGATTCAGGACTTATTTGTCGAGTACTGACGTGGGGGTTATGGGCCACTGCAGCTAATACCGCAATTTCATTATATTCTCCAGCAATTGTTCTTCGGCGATTCCTTTTTTTGGTTGTACAGTTCCCTTGGTGGAGAACTGTTGAACAACTCTGCGAAAAGAAGCGTGCCATCGCACTCGGTCTGGAAAACGTTGAGTATAAAGAATCACAGCATCATTGATATTCCTGCCACTTTCTCCATGAATGTACACCATTTCAATTTTCTCTTGCACCGTTATAGCCTGCATTATAACCACTAATGGAGTCAAGGAAGAAAAACACTACTTCCGTCCTCTTCTTCAGGCTTCGTGGCAGATTATGCCGTGTCTGTTTGACTAGGAAACAAGGTCAAATGGTCTTTAGGAGAAAACATGCGGTCTTGAAACATGCTCGGCAATCTGTTCAAAACGTTGTAAACCACTTATAAAAACTGTAAAACGTTGAAGATTTCAAAGCTCCGTAAAAACCTTTTACCATGTGAAAATAAACAATCTCACTTCCGCGGAATGGATCGTCGAGTTAGACGTCTTCACAGCTAATGTTGTGCTGCTGATGGCTGGTACTTGCCCCGCCCACTTGCTTCCTCCCTCCCCCTCCTTTTCCCCGCTACTCCTGAATTATTACGTCATCCCTCCGCCTTGGAACTCTTCTATCATCATGAACTCTCGTGTCATTTCTTTCGTTACATTAAAGCCTATTTGTTTTTATCTTCTTCCATTTTGTTTAACATCCTTACCAATCTTTCCTCTACATGCCTTTTCTTCAACGTTTTACAGTTTTATAATTGGTTAACCTTGTTTTAAACAGGTTGTCGAGCATGTTTCAGGACCGCATGTTTTATCTTACAAACCATTACACCTTGTTCCCTGGTCAAACAGACACGGCATAATCTGCCACGAAGCCTGACGAAGAGGACAGTGCGCGCAATCTATCACAAATCCAACAAAAAGTTTCAGACAAAACCTACGTATTTTTGTCTGGAGAATCCGAATCTGCAATAAAAAATGGGGGTTCTCATTTGAGATTTGAAAGTTGCCCTCGCCCCACCCCCAGGAGGTGGGGTGTGTGGGGGGGGAGTTTGGCATCATTGGATGAGCCCCTTCGAGACGAACAATGCGTACTTTTTGAGATATTTCGTTGTGTCAAGCTAAAACACTCGGTATATGCATCAGGTCTGGGGGACAACATTAGTTGGTGTACGACAGTTATCCTTTCGGTATTGAACATAGAAAGGAAAAAACTAACGAACAAATACATCATTGAATTATTCGCTCGACAGTTTCGTTGCTTAGCGTTCCACAAGTGAAACCGCACAGGATTCAAAACCCCTATTTGGGAACAGCGATACAGAAATCTTAGTCTTCTTTTCGATTGGATGTTCTTTGAATTGAAAGATAAATAACGTTTGAAAATTGTGGGAACTGGGGCGAGAAAGGAAGATGAATGAAAAAGGAAAGGGGGAAAACATTTAGATAGCAGTGTGAACCAAGGAGGGAAAGAAACAAGCTGTTCTGATTAAAAGATGATTAATTGAGAAAGATTCTTTGATCAAGGAAGATAGAATGTTTCCATCAGTCGTCGATCTGATATTTCCTATCTCGGCGTTTGTCTCTTTGCAGACAAGTTCGAAGATATACTACATCTTGGTTGCGCTTTCACTGTATCACCCTTATTCTTTCAGCAACTCTATCCACTCTATATAAACACATAATACAGGGTGTACACAAAGTGTGTGACACATTTCAGTGTTGAATAATATCAGCCTAGACGTAGGTACAAGCGAAGTATTGATATTAATCAACAGAAAACTCAAAAAGTTTCTTTCTTTCTTTCCCTATATAGCCAATTTTGCAACAATGGATCAAAAAGTTTCATTCCTAAGAAGAGTTCTGCAGGGTTACAATCTATTGATTGATGATTAGTATTATTGAAACAATACTGTAAATAATACAAATATTTTGACCACGTCGATTGGTTGGTGGAACAAAAACATCTTAGAGCTTGTTTCAAATTTCTAATCATTCTTTCACACAAGTTTGCTTTTGGATTCCATGGACTAATTGTAATATGTTTGCAACCAATACCATACAGAAATTCACTGAATAACTCAGAAGTATATATATTCTTGAATGTGTTGTAAAATGTGAGTTGAGATACTGTTGCTTGTTTTGTATTGACAGGTATTCCTCAATGGTACAGAAATGTCGACAATCAACATCTAATGAAAAAAGAATCCTAAGGAAATTGAAGGATATTTGTGAGAAGCAACTATAGTATCTAATTGTGTTACTTTGTTTATTGTAAGTGATCAATATTGTTGTATATATATGTTAAAATCCTCCACAGGTAATGTTCAAGTATTGGGGGAGGGCAGTTTATAGCCTGTGTAAGATTTTGGTTTCTCTCTCTCTGAATGAAAGAAGGTATGGTTAAGGTAAAAGCCAATAGATGGCACTGATCGCAGGTTACGTCATTCAGTTTGCCGGTTGGATGTAAGAATCCTGAACCGAAACACACTCCACTTCCAGATGGCACACGTTCAAAATCACAATCCAACAGGGCACTCGACGTGACGGGAGAGGTCAACAGGGGACTTAGACGAACGTAGTGGTGATGGTTTAATTTCATTTCTTTAGTAGAGAATTAGTTTAATATTATTTTATTTAATTTTGTAGAGTAGTTCGTAGTATTATATTAATTTGCTTGTTGATCTTTACCGAGTGATCGTCATTACAGACAAGTAGGAAAAGGGGGAAATTTAACAAAGAAATATTCTCTTAGGTAATCAGGTAAACATGGATGAATAATGATACGACTTAAATAGTCAGCGAAAGGAGAGAAAGTCAATTATTAGTTAAGGATAACTAGTGAAAATTATCTTGATTTATATATTAATGTTATCTTTGAGGTCATAATCGCTAATGACAGTTTATGTATATATAATATTATTGTTCAGTAGTAATGGCAGCATTATATTCCTACGCGTCAGCAAAAATTTGATGCGGCTGGTGTTATGTTACATCCGGTCGTAGCGGGCCACGAGTGGTTTTATTGTTGAGTCAGCAGAACGTGTGTGATCACCTTGAAGACATCGGAAGCGGTGGGGGGAGGGGGGTCAATGGATTTGTCACGTTGTTTCTTGATGTATGCTAACCTAACACGTGTGTGTGTGTGTGTGTGTGGAGGAAATGCGCGCGCAACCATTGCGTATGATTCAAAGACATGAAGAAATGATTTAAAGATGGCGCCGAAGGTGCTTTACCCCGAAAGTTTAGCGGCTAAGGTTATTGCTCTGTAAAACAAGAGGCGTCGAGGGTTCGATTCCTGGTAGAGTCAATATTGATCGATTGATAGATTGAGTTCGTTTTTTTAAGTCCACTTTATGAACGGCAAGACTAATCAGGAGTGGACCTACAGTTGAAAAGTGGTGATTCGGACCACTATGTGCCTCCACCGAGTATCGAACCTGGGACCCCTTGATTACAAGGTGACGATGTCAATATTGAATGGTCTCGATTAACCTGTATGTAAATAAAGGCAACAAAATGGTTGAGTTCGAAAATCGAGTTGGGTTAGTGGTTAATGTTGTCACCTGGCAATGAAGAGGTCGCGGGTTCGATTCTCTAGGTAGTTAAATTAGGCCAATTGTTTAATCCCGCCATTATAGGTTCCGATTAGTCCATCTGTGCATAAATAGTGTTTGAATAAAATCAATATGGCGGCTTTGGGTTAGTGGTTAATGTTGTCGCCTGGTAATGAAGAGGTCGCGGGTTCGATTCTCTAGGTAGTTAAATGAGGCCAATTGTTTTGTGCCGCCATTATAGGTCCCGATTAGTCCATCTGTGCATAAATAGTATTTGAATAAAATCAATATGGCGGCCGCGTTTTGTGTTTAGCGGCGGCGGCGGCGGCGATCGGGGCGCGGCGCGGGGCGGGGCGGCGCGGCGCGGGGCGGGGGGTTGTTTTTTTATTCCGCGAGATGTTTTAACCAAGTGGTTGAGGGTTCGATTCCCAATGTTGGTGAAAATTGGATATTCAATTGTATTTGTTTAAAAGTTCCGATTAACTTTTTGTGCACAAAGAGAAAATGAACTAATTGGAAATAGGATGTTTATGCTGTAATGAAAAGGTCTCGGGTTCGATTCACAATGTCAAATTGGCTGATAATGATGTTGTTTTTAAAATAAAAAAAAAAGAAGTGTGGTGAGTCCCCATTAGTATTTATGCAGGAACAGATATTAAAAATCAAAACAAAATGGCTGTGACTGGTGTTTAGTATTCGAAAGGTTCCAGGTTCGAGTTCCTAGTTATAATTTTTTTTTTTAGTTTACACAATTAGTCCCCATTTATTGCGTTTTGGCGAACACATCCTCCCCCCTTTGTGGCATTTGGACATGTTGGAGATATACATAGAAATTGTTGTCAAAGTGCCTAATAATGATTTTCTGTTTAAATAAAAAAGAAGTGTGTTATCAGTCCCGATTAGCACGAACAGATATTCAAAAAGCAAAACAAAATAGCTGATATTGTTGTTTAGTATTCAAAAGGTTTTGGGTTCCAATGCTGGCAAATTTGCAGAATAACATTGATTTGTTTAAAAAGTGAGTTACTATTCCCGATTATTTTTGATACACAAATAGAAAATGGGGTGATTTTGGAGTTTTGCAACCAAGGGGCTAATGTTGGCGTTTTTTTAACGCAGTCCCGATTAACCGTAATGCATAAAGCTGTTTCAACGAATATCGAACCTGGAACCTTTTGATTACAATGCAAAGATTTTACCACTAATGTATGCTATGTTTTAAAACCAAAAATAAATAATAGTATCGAATTTTAAAAAAAAAATGCGTTAACAGTCTCGATTAGCCATTATGCACAAACAGATGTGTTTTGAAACCAAAGGGGGGTCGAGGGTTCGATTACAACTGGGGTATGTGTGTTGAGGAAACTAAAGGTCAACAGGCATGGAAAGTTTTTACTCGCCATCTCAAAATAAGTTTTTGGGCTTGGTACAGGTAGCTTTTTGTAGAAAGCCCCACAACGACATCAACGTGGCTACCATCTGTGGGGGCCTCTTTTTTTTTTAAGTTGGAGAGGGGCACAAAGCCGTTTGTACCATACAACGTTGCACCGAAGAACCAACTTGTCAACTAGTCACTCACTCCATCATTAAAGTGCACAACATAATATCAGATTTGCACTGATAATAAGCAAAAAATTATAGCGGCTGCATAATTATATTTCAATGACAGCAAATGGTTTCAAATGAATGGTTTTCATTTTTATTTTTTACTAAGTAACAGATTTGGTAATGAAAAGCTTTAACATTTGCATATAATATGAGATTTCTTTTGGTATCCAGTTTGTATGTTGACCAAATCACAGATATACTATTACTAAGGATAGCATTAACTTAATCTAATAAAAATATATTCCACTGCATTACAAAATTAACTCATTCTGTTTTCTGTTGTTTGAATCCATATGGTAAAGTCTCGAAATTTGATGCACATCTTTTTCTTTTGGTATATACCACCTGAAAAACCCTTATTTCCGGCTTACTAACAACGGAATGTGTTTTTGTGCGTACGATTTTGTTCGAGTTGAGTAAAGTTAAAGAGGAGGTGTTGTTGAGAATAGCATTGGTGAGTGATTCGAAATTGATTGTGCTGCTGTTTTTATGGTTTAGACATATGCCTTTCACCTTGCAAACAGTAGTAACATTAGTATTGTCTGGATTTACTACCTCAAATGCATAACTTTTCGGCCCACTGGATGAAAATGCTCTGATATAAGCATTTTTCCCATAGAGTTCTAGTTCATTTGTTAACTCCCCTAGGTAGTCTCCAACAGGCAGATCAACATCACCTGGCCTTTGAATATAAATAACACTATCGGTATCATAGTACAATACATTTTCGCCTAATGTATCCAAATATTCATAAAGCTCTAATCGTGCATGTGTTGTAGTGTATGCTGCAATAACTACATTTACAGTCGATAATGGAAGTGCAGATTCTTCGAGATATTGCCAGTGAACTATCAACATATCTTCATTTATAGGTATAACTTGATGTACTTCAACATTGGGATTTTGTAGTTTATCGAAAAAATCCTTAGGATTGTTGATAATACTAACTTGACCAGGGTTTTCTCTCTGTCCAAATTTACCCCAAAATGAATTCAGCATAAGTTTTGCTAAGCTTCGTAATCCAGGATTAGCACATATTCTGTTTTCATCCAACAACACACCCTCCTTTTCAAAATAGTCAGCTATGTATTTTTTTTTGGATTCTTCATCAATACACCACAATGGCCAGCCGCTTGCTTCAACTTTTGCTTTGAGAAATGTATTGATGTACTCTGCAAAAACACCACCTGATTTTTTTGCAGGATCATATTGTTCAACATTATATTCCCATACCTCATGTAATTCTAAAATTTTGTATTTCTTTTGAACTGCCTTCTGAACTTCATCCACAACCCAGGTTCCAGTTATAGCTCTTTCCCTAGCAGTATGGTTACATTCCGCCTGGTTTATTTCATCGGCACAAGTTCTACATAGAGGGAAAGTTAATTTTGAATTGGTTCGATATGGTAACACAGGATGGTACAGATCTCTCGGTGGAAGTATTGTTGCTTTGACAAGCCCTTCAAAAGAATAAATATCGGGGCATTCTTCCCCCACATAAATTTTCACCGGATGGCCAACTGGAAACTTTTTAACTTTGCAACAATAAGGGTACAGGCTACATACATCCTTATATTGAATTGTTTCAGTTTCTTTCACAGTGTAATGTAGTTTGGTAGCATTAGTTCTACCACCATAAAACGCCTCCCGGGGAATTATGGGGGCTTTAATTGATAACGGATGTTTTTCAACATAATGTTTCATGGTTTTGTTATTTCTCAACTGCTGGTGAAATTCGCACCCCCACATCTCATGGACAATGTAGTTAAGTGCTTTTAATCTGGTAATTTTATTTTCTGTTCTTTCATACCGAAAAGACAAAGTATCATATGGGTCATCATGAAGAGGTTCTGTACGTGAAGTAGGGAAACATTTGACACAACCATGTGTTCTGCATCCTTGATATTCAAATACATGCTCTTGCCCTTTTTGATCTTTAAAATATCCATCTACTTTCAAATTTCCTCCAACTTTTACTTCTGGTCCTCTGGCTGCATGTTGGATTTCGATTTTATGCTTTTTTTCCTCCCATACCAACCATTGAATAGCCTCTATAGACTGAATATCACACCATCTGTATCCGTTTTTAGGAATAATTCCTATATGTTCTGCTTTCAAAAATCTTTTACGGAATACTTTATTACAAGCTGAAGCGATGGTGATGGCTTCCAATAATGGGTTCACTGTTGTTTCTTTTTCAAAAGTGGTCATGAATTTCAAACAGGCAGCACGTAGTACATTAACATCTTCTACACAGTATTTTCTCAACTCCTTCTGCATATCGAAAACTACCCCTGTTTTCTGTTGTTCACTATGCCATTCCAAAAAACTGGTTCTCTGATTCTCCATCATAGAATCAACAGCGTAAAATTCAGTACCAGGGATACATCCGACATATTCTTTATTTTTCAAAGTATTAAAAAAATGAGGAAAATACCCTTTGGACATTGGGAGATCAAATGCTTTCGGTAATTTGTTGAGCGCCATTGGAATAAAGTTGAGAGAATCTATGAAATGGATATTGTGCATCTTCAAAGATAATATTTTGGCTCCATTCATGATCACAGACGGTGTCCATTTCATTTTTTCGATCATAGTTTGCAGTACAAAGTGCGAATCATACCCTCTACTATTGTGTGCAATACACACAATATTGTTAATTTTGGTGCGGTGAGCTGAAACAAATTGCAGAAAATTGTAAACAGGTTCTGTACTATCAAAAATGTGCTGTCTTTTTCCGCATACACTGCACCATTGAGACATATCTTTGTTCTCAATGCAATTATAGCATACATTTTGGCACACCAAAAGATTTGGAATATGCAGAAATTTGTTTTCAGTGCCTTCTAGTTTTGTGTCCTGCCTCGATTCAATATCGTAGAAAACAAGCATTGCTTTTTTTGATATAAGAGAAGATATTTGTTTGCTATAAATTTTTTGGATGTGACATAGATGTTCAGATGGTACCATATTTTTACAGCTGACACAGAATTTCTCTCCACATATATGAGGATTTCTGTTTGTACGGATAGCATACGCTTTCAGGCATTTTTCACAACATTTTACTGTCTGACAAAGAGAGTTTTTTCTATTGTAACATGTTTTATGATTATTGTAACATTTTTGACCATAGAAAAATCTGTTACAATCAGTGCACTTTATTTTGGTTTCTGAAACAGTACATGTGGGCTTTTCTTGGCATTGTGAACAAACAGCTGTACAGGATCCTAGATGTCTAGAAACATGATCATATTTTTTATGGCAAGTTTCACAATAGAAATTAGCGGAGAATGCAGCTGTAAGAGATGTTATAACATTAAAATGGTTGTTTATGTACACCAAATTTAAAGTTTCGCGCCTAGGTAATAAAGGACCTTCATATATCACATCACTCCCGGAAAATCCATTATATACGGTAATCTTGAAATCAGATAAATAGTCCTGAAATTTTTGAATTTCGGTAGTTCCTCCACCACCATTCAAATTTTCCCCAGCTTCTCTGCACAGTTTATCCACTTCTTCTTCCATAACACATTTATGTTGTCTAACATATTGATAACGTTTTTTAGGTTCATTTTTGTAAACATTAATACCTCTTGCCACAACCAACGCATAAGCCAAACACCTGCTATCGGAATTTTTAATAGTTATAATTCCTTTTTTTAGTTTACAGAATTGTTCCCCATTCATTGCATTTTGGCGAACACGTCCTCCCCCTCGTGGCATTTGGACATGATGGAGATATACATAGAAATTGTTGTCAGAAAGAAATGTTGTATTGCTCTGCAATACTTTTTCCAATGCTGCCCACAATATCTCCATATTTACCGCCTGTGCTTCCCGAAAAGATAACCAAAAAGGGCGATCAGGGTGATCTTCATTTCTGATAGTAATACCAACTTGGTCATGCTCGGCCACATCACGTAGAACATATTGGACCAGTTCTTGCAATCCCTCCTGAACCCATATCACCGGATTCTCATTGTGTGGTGCCCCTCGCAACCGAGCACGCACCATTCGTCCTTCCATATTGAATCTTTGGTAACGCCTTTTTGTCTCTTCTATAACTTCAACATGATGTAACACTGCATCATCGCCACCGCCTACCTGTTTGCACACTTCCGCTTCCTGAATACAATCCCGAAGAACCATTTGGTATAACGCTGGCGAAATATGATTTGTACATTGCTCCAATTCTCTAGTGTCTAAAACAGATTCTAAATGGAAAATATCTCCACATTTTTCATCGGTTGTTCCAATACACCCAAATATCCCTGTATCCTGGTTGTTATACTTGTTAGGAAACATTTCAACATGTTGGTTGGTCTCACTAGAAATAGAGACAGAGGGTCTGGATTGATTGCTGTTAATAGCAGTAGAGGTAGAGGGGGTAGAATGTTCTGCTGACTCAACATTAAAACCGCTACGACAGAATGTAACATAACACCAGTTGCATCGAATTTTTGCTGACGCGTAGGAATGAATAATTTCTACGCCATTCCTACGCGTCAGCAAAAATTCGATGCAACTGGTGTTATGTTACATTCTGTCGTAGCGGTTTTAATGTTGAGTCAGCAGAACATTCTACCCCCTCTACCTCTACTGCTATTAACAGCAATCAATCCAGACCCTCTGTCTCTATTTCTAGTGAGACCAACCAACATGTTGAAATGTTTCCTAACAAGTATAACAACCAGGATACAGGGATATTTGGGTGTATTGGAACAACCGATGAAAAATGTGGAGATATTTTCCATTTAGAATCTGTTTTAGACACTAGAGAATTGGAGCAATGTACAAATCATATTTCGCCAGCGTTATACCAAATGGTTCTTCGGGATTGTATTCAGGAAGCGGAAGTGTGCAAACAGGTAGGCGGTGGCGATGATGCAGTGTTACATCATGTTGAAGTTATAGAAGAGACAAAAAGGCGTTACCAAAGATTCAATATGGAAGGACGAATGGTGCGTGCTCGGTTGCGAGGGGCACCACACAATGAGAATCCGGTGATATGGGTTCAGGAGGGATTGCAAGAACTGGTCCAATATGTTCTACGTGATGTGGCCGAGCATGACCAAGTTGGTATTACTATCAGAAATGAAGATCACCCTGATCGCCCTTTTTGGTTATCTTTTCGGGAAGCACAGGCGGTAAATATGGAGATATTGTGGGCAGCATTGGAAAAAGTATTGCAGAGCAATACAACATTTCTTTCTGACAACAATTTCTATGTATATCTCCATCATGTCCAAATGCCACGAGGGGGAGGACGTGTTCGCCAAAATGCAATGAATGGGGAACAATTCTGTAAACTAAAAAAAGGAATTATAACTATTAAAAATTCCGATAGCAGGTGTTTGGCTTATGCGTTGGTTGTGGCAAGAGGTATTAATGTTTACAAAAATGAACCTAAAAAACGTTATCAATATGTTAGACAACATAAATGTGTTATGGAAGAAGAAGTGGATAAACTGTGCAGAGAAGCTGGGGAAAATTTGAATGGTGGTGGAGGAACTACCGAAATTCAAAAATTTCAGGACTATTTATCTGATTTCAAGATTACCGTATATAATGGATTTTCCGGGAGTGATGTGATATATGAAGGTCCTTTATTACCTAGGCGCGAAACTTTAAATTTGGTGTACATAAACAACCATTTTAATGTTATAACATCTCTTACAGCTGCATTCTCCGCTAATTTCTATTGTGAAACTTGCCATAAAAAATATGATCATGTTTCTAGACATCTAGGATCCTGTACAGCTGTTTGTTCACAATGCCAAGAAAAGCCCACATGTACTGTTTCAGAAACCAAAATAAAGTGCACTGATTGTAACAGATTTTTCTATGGTCAAAAATGTTACAATAATCATAAAACATGTTACAATAGAAAAAACTCTCTTTGTCAGACAGTAAAATGTTGTGAAAAATGCCTGAAAGCGTATGCTATCCGTACAAACAGAAATCCTCATATATGTGGAGAGAAATTCTGTGTCAGCTGTAAAAATATGGTACCATCTGAACATCTATGTCACATCCAAAAAATTTATAGCAAACAAATATCTTCTCTTATATCAAAAAAAGCAATGCTTGTTTTCTACGATATTGAATCGAGGCAGGACACAAAACTAGAAGGCACTGAAAACAAATTTCTGCATATTCCAAATCTTTTGGTGTGCCAAAATGTATGCTATAATTGCATTGAGAACAAAGATATGTCTCAATGGTGCAGTGTATGCGGAAAAAGACAGCACATTTTTGATAGTACAGAACCTGTTTACAATTTTCTGCAATTTGTTTCAGCTCACCGCACCAAAATTAACAATATTGTGTGTATTGCACACAATAGTAGAGGGTATGATTCGCACTTTGTACTGCAAACTATGATCGAAAAAATGAAATGGACACCGTCTGTGATCATGAATGGAGCCAAAATATTATCTTTGAAGATGCACAATATCCATTTCATAGATTCTCTCAACTTTATTCCAATGGCGCTCAACAAATTACCGAAAGCATTTGATCTCCCAATGTCCAAAGGGTATTTTCCTCATTTTTTTAATACTTTGAAAAATAAAGAATATGTCGGATGTATCCCTGGTACTGAATTTTACGCTGTTGATTCTATGATGGAGAATCAGAGAACCAGTTTTTTGGAATGGCATAGTGAACAACAGAAAACAGGGGTAGTTTTCGATATGCAGAAGGAGTTGAGAAAATACTGTGTAGAAGATGTTAATGTACTACGTGCTGCCTGTTTGAAATTCATGACCACTTTTGAAAAAGAAACAACAGTGAACCCATTATTGGAAGCCATCACCATCGCTTCAGCTTGTAATAAAGTATTCCGTAAAAGATTTTTGAAAGCAGAACATATAGGAATTATTCCTAAAAACGGATACAGATGGTGTGATATTCAGTCTATAGAGGCTATTCAATGGTTGGTATGGGAGGAAAAAAAGCATAAAATCGAAATCCAACATGCAGCCAGAGGACCAGAAGTAAAAGTTGGAGGAAATTTGAAAGTAGATGGATATTTTAAAGATCAAAAAGGGCAAGAGCATGTATTTGAATATCAAGGATGCAGAACACATGGTTGTGTCAAATGTTTCCCTACTTCACGTACAGAACCTCTTCATGATGACCCATATGATACTTTGTCTTTTCGGTATGAAAGAACAGAAAATAAAATTACCAGATTAAAAGCACTTAACTACATTGTCCATGAGATGTGGGGGTGCGAATTTCACCAGCAGTTGAGAAATAACAAAACCATGAAACATTATGTTGAAAAACATCCGTTATCAATTAAAGCCCCCATAATTCCCCGGGAGGCGTTTTATGGTGGTAGAACTAATGCTACCAAACTACATTACACTGTGAAAGAAACTGAAACAATTCAATATAAGGATGTATGTAGCCTGTACCCTTATTGTTGCAAAGTTAAAAAGTTTCCAGTTGGCCATCCGGTGAAAATTTATGTGGGGGAAGAATGCCCCGATATTTATTCTTTTGAAGGGCTTGTCAAAGCAACAATACTTCCACCGAGAGATCTGTACCATCCTGTGTTACCATATCGAACCAATTCAAAATTAACTTTCCCTCTATGTAGAACTTGTGCCGATGAAATAAACCAGGCGGAATGTAACCATACTGCTAGGGAAAGAGCTATAACTGGAACCTGGGTTGTGGATGAAGTTCAGAAGGCAGTTCAAAAGAAATACAAAATTTTAGAATTACATGAGGTATGGGAATATAATGTTGAACAATATGATCCTGCAAAAAAATCAGGTGGTGTTTTTGCAGAGTACATCAATACATTTCTCAAAGCAAAAGTTGAAGCAAGCGGCTGGCCATTGTGGTGTATTGATGAAGAATCCAAAAAAAAATACATAGCTGACTATTTTGAAAAGGAGGGTGTGTTGTTGGATGAAAACAGAATATGTGCTAATCCTGGATTACGAAGCTTAGCAAAACTTATGCTGAATTCATTTTGGGGTAAATTTGGACAGAGAGAAAACCCTGGTCAAGTTAGTATTATCAACAATCCTAAGGATTTTTTCGATAAACTACAAAATCCCAATGTTGAAGTACATCAAGTTATACCTATAAATGAAGATATGTTGATAGTTCACTGGCAATATCTCGAAGAATCTGCACTTCCATTATCGACTGTAAATGTAGTTATTGCAGCATACACTACAACACATGCACGATTAGAGCTTTATGAATATTTGGATACATTAGGCGAAAATGTATTGTACTATGATACCGATAGTGTTATTTATATTCAAAGGCCAGGTGATGTTGATCTGCCTGTTGGAGACTACCTAGGGGAGTTAACAAATGAACTAGAACTCTATGGGAAAAATGCTTATATCAGAGCATTTTCATCCAGTGGGCCGAAAAGTTATGCATTTGAGGTAGTAAATCCAGACAATACTAATGTTACTACTGTTTGCAAGGTGAAAGGCATATGTCTAAACCATAAAAACAGCAGCACAATCAATTTCGAATCACTCACCAATGCTATTCTCAACAACACCTCCTCTTTAACTTTACTCAACTCGAACAAAATCGTACGCACAAAAACACATTCCGTTGTTAGTAAGCCGGAAATAAGGGTTTTTCAGGTGGTATATACCAAAAGAAAAAGATGTGCATCAAATTTCGAGACTTTACCATATGGATTCAAACAACAGAAAACAGAATGAGTTAATTTTGTAATGCAGTGGAATATATTTTTATTAGATTAAGTTAATGCTATCCTTAGTAATAGTATATCTGTGATTTGGTCAACATACAAACTGGATACCAAAAGAAATCTCATATTATATGCAAATGTTAAAGCTTTTCATTACCAAATCTGTTACTTAGTAAAAAATAAAAATGAAAACCATTCATTTGAAACCATTTGCTGTCATTGAAATATAATTATGCAGCCGCTATAATTTTTTGCTTATTATCAGTGCAAATCTGATATTATGTTGTGCACTTTAATGATGGAGTGAGTGACTAGTTGACAAGTTGGTTCTTCGGTGCAACGTTGTATGGTACAAACGGCTTTGTGCCCCTCTCCAACTTAAAAAAAAAAGAGGCCCCCACAGATGGTAGCCACGTTGATGTCGTTGTGGGGCTTTCTACAAAAAGCTACCTGTACCAAGCCCAAAAACTTATTTTGAGATGGCGAGTAAAAACTTTCCATGCCTGTTGACCTTTAGTTTCCTCAACACACATACCCCAGTTGTAATCGAACCCTCGACCCCCCTTTGGTTTCAAAACACATCTGTTTGTGCATAATGGCTAATCGAGACTGTTAACGCATTTTTTTTTTAAAATTCGATACTATTATTTATTTTTGGTTTTAAAACATAGCATACATTAGTGGTAAAATCTTTGCATTGTAATCAAAAGGTTCCAGGTTCGATATTCGTTGAAACAGCTTTATGCATTACGGTTAATCGGGACTGCGTTAAAAAAACGCCAACATTAGCCCCTTGGTTGCAAAACTCCAAAATCACCCCATTTTCTATTTGTGTATCAAAAATAATCGGGAATAGTAACTCACTTTTTAAACAAATCAATGTTATTCTGCAAATTTGCCAGCATTGGAACCCAAAACCTTTTGAATACTAAACAACAATATCAGCTATTTTGTTTTGCTTTTTGAATATCTGTTCGTGCTAATCGGGACTGATAACACACTTCTTTTTTATTTAAACAGAAAATCATTATTAGGCACTTTGACAACAATTTCTATGTATATCTCCAACATGTCCAAATGCCACAAAGGGGGGAGGATGTGTTCGCCAAAACGCAATAAATGGGGACTAATTGTGTAAACTAAAAAAAAAAATTATAACTAGGAACTCGAACCTGGAACCTTTCGAATACTAAACACCAGTCACAGCCATTTTGTTTTGATTTTTAATATCTGTTCCTGCATAAATACTAATGGGGACTCACCACACTTCTTTTTTTTTTATTTTAAAAACAACATCATTATCAGCCAATTTGACATTGTGAATCGAACCCGAGACCTTTTCATTACAGCATAAACATCCTATTTCCAATTAGTTCATTTTCTCTTTGTGCACAAAAAGTTAATCGGAACTTTTAAACAAATACAATTGAATATCCAATTTTCACCAACATTGGGAATCGAACCCTCAACCACTTGGTTAAAACATCTCGCGGAATAAAAAAACAACCCCCCGCCCCGCGCCGCGCCGCCCCGCCCCGCGCCGCGCCCCGATCGCCGCCGCCGCCGCCGCTAAACACAAAACGCGGCCGCCATATTGATTTTATTCAAATACTATTTATGCACAGATGGACTAATCGGGACCTATAATGGCGGCACAAAACAATTGGCCTCATTTAACTACCTAGAGAATCGAACCCGCGACCTCTTCATTACCAGGCGACAACATTAACCACTAACCCAAAGCCGCCATATTGATTTTATTCAAACACTATTTATGCACAGATGGACTAATCGGAACCTATAATGGCGGGATTAAACAATTGGCCTAATTTAACTACCTAGAGAATCGAACCCGCGACCTCTTCATTGCCAGGTGACAACATTAACCACTAACCCAACTCGATTTTCGAACTCAACCATTTTGTTGCCTTTATTTACATACAGGTTAATCGAGACCATTCAATATTGACATCGTCACCTTGTAATCAAGGGGTCCCAGGTTCGATACTCGGTGGAGGCACATAGTGGTCCGAATCACCACTTTTCAACTGTAGGTCCACTCCTGATTAGTCTTGCCGTTCATAAAGTGGACTTAAAAAAACGAACTCAATCTATCAATCGATCAATATTGACTCTACCAGGAATCGAACCCTCGACGCCTCTTGTTTTACAGAGCAATAACCTTAGCCGCTAAACTTTCGGGGTAAAGCACCTTCGGCGCCATCTTTAAATCATTTCTTCATGTCTTTGAATCATACGCAATGGTTGCGCGCGCATTTCCTCCACACACACACACACACACACGTGTTAGGTTAGCATACATCAAGAAACAACGTGACAAATCCATTGACCCCCCTCCCCCCACCGCTTCCGATGTCTTCAAGGTGATCACACACGTTCTGCTGACTCAACAATAAAACCACTCGTGGCCCGCTACGACCGGATGTAACATAACACCAGCCGCATCAAATTTTTGCTGACGCGTAGGAATATAATGCTGCCATTACTACTTGTTCTAATACTAAATTGAAGTTTTGTTAAATAAACTGTCATCCAATCCTATCCAGTGAACTTTATTCTAGTAATTAAAGTACATGATGTATGGTGTACCACGTACCTATGGGGGTCCAGTACGCAGGTTCATAGCTATTTTTCATCGGTCAATCGGAAGGGTATGTTTAATCCCAATTAAAACAAATAATCTTAAATCCGAACCAGAGCAAGAAAGAAAGGGCTATACCTATCACAAGTGAGTCCATAGACTAGGCTAGCTACTAGGGAAAGTTTACTGCAATCCTCTACAGAAGAACGCTGAAACTGTGTGCTGGCTTCTGGACACAAACGCAGATAAACTTCAGAACACATTCCTTCTAGATACGGTATCCTTCACTGAAGAAAAAGGGTGTTAGAAACGGGAAGTGTCTTTGATAAGAAGAACTCAGGATGTTCCAGCACAAGCAAAGAAGATGAATGCTTTATATTCATTGGCCCCCGAGGACACCCGACACAATCCCAAAGATTTCTCTGGGAATATGTGGACAAATGTTGTTTATAAGACAAAAGCGATGATGAACTGGAAGCCAGAATTAACAACGCAATAGCCACTGTTGATGTCGACATGCTAATCCGAACATGGGAAGAAATCGATTATCGTCTTGACATTCTCCGTGTGACAAAAGGAGCAGATATAGAAATGTACTGGGACATAAGACTTTTTGAGTTTATCTATCTATCGTTGCCACCAGTTAATTTGCATCTTCATTAGCATCTGATTTATTAATAATTAAAATGTGTCACAGACTTTGTGTACACCCTGTATAACCAATATGCACAGCGTGACACGGCACAATCGCTCACAGCGTATTGACAATCAACTTTCTTCAATAACTTTTTCTCTTTGACGCTTCGTTTCGATGCTACGCACCCTTGAAAAAATGGAATGTTATCCTTAATATAGATGCAACCATGATCCAGGCTCACAATTGTCACAAATGAATTGACTGTACAATTGTGACTGAACGAATCGTCCAGGGATGTAAATTTGGTCTAGGTAATGTTGCAAGTATCATACCAAAGTAATGGGGTGTGGGTGGGAATTTTTCCGGCCTTGTCTCCGCATAAAGCGGTTCTGGGGATCGCCCAGCCTCAAATCAATGGGTACCTGGGGGTAAGCCGGAGCGTAATGCTGATCACATCACCTCCAAGATGGCCAAGATCGAGAATGTGTGGGGTCCTATACCCACATCCCCTATATGTGCCTTCATAGCACGGTGGGATATGCACGGGGAACTTTACCTTTTTACCTTCATACTAAAGTCTCAAACGAGACGGAGAGACTCGAACACTAAATCTCGATCCTAGAGATGTCTGTCTCTTTATCGGTCTCGTCTCGACAATCTAAATCGATCTTGTCTTGCCTCGGCAAGTCTCGACCTGAGAGGCAACATTAATTACACCAAAGTAAATTACATTGCATACCAGTTAAGGATAAAATTTTATTCTTCCGTTCCTAAGCTCCAATCATTTTTCGCCACCGATTGTACAGTCACCGGCAATAAAAAAGGGACACCTAGATCCTGAAATAATGACCAATGCGTTATGTGTGTTACCTAACTTTCCGTCGATAGTAGAACTTCCTATTAAAGTCGGCTCATCGCCGAAAAGATAGGCAACACACATAACGCATTGCATAGAAGCCATTATTTTAGGATGTAGGTGTCTCATTTTTATTGCTGGTACTGTACAATTAGAAAAGCGGCTGGCTTTGATAATTTTCTGCTGCGGGATAAAGTGCAAGATACGTTCGACGCTGTTTGTCATCGATTCGCACCGCCAGAGAGCAGCACTGGGTAATTTACGAGGGCAATTTAACGGTGGATAAACCGTTTAATTTATATCCAGTTCACGGCAGACGCAGTGTCAATTTGCATCTTGGCGCGGAACGTGTTTCTAGCTCGAAGGTAATCGAAATCCTGGCGACAGCAAGAAAACTATACACCGTACAAATTGGGTCCTCGGAGCAACCGTGAAATTGAACTTTTCGCACTTTTTCAGTCTCTAGCTTAAAATATCACTGGCTATATTTCAAAATATTTTAATATCTATACAGTTTTAGTGTATTTCCAGATCCTGATGGTGAAACCTAACCTAGAGCTTGTGTGTATTCTTGTATTCTACTGATTTTACGTCGCTTTTCAGTCTCTTTAAGCTAATCGCGGAGATGAAAAGTTTGTCTTAAAACTCGACTGGACCTTTCGCCGACGCCACGGCCAGCTGCTTTCGGTTTTCCTCTCATTTCGAAGAACCTCTACGATATTTCAAAATCTGAAAAATTACATCTGCTTTGAATTCCTGTCAGAAGATTCATCTGAATCTTCGCGTGACTTACTTTCGCTGTTGCCTAGATATCCTCATTTGTTTCGTGGCTACGTAAGTCTATTAAACTTCCGATCCGGTCCTTATGATACTTGGGCAACACTGAAACTATGGAGCTCTCACCAGGGATCGAACCCGGGGCTAGTGTTGCTCACGGGACGGGACATGTCCCGTCTCGTTTTCGAGACGAGACACGAGACGGGACAAACCTTTTGAAATTCGAGACGGGACGAGACGGAATGCCTGTCTCGTCTCGTTTTCGAGACGAGACACGAGACGGGACGGGGCGGCTTTTGAAAAGTCTCGTCTCGTCTCGAATGTCTCGGAAGAATAAAAGCAAAATATTTAATCAGTTGCAAACACTTGTTTGCTTGGAATAAAGTATTTCGATTAGAAACGTTGATAAGCGTGTATTAAGTCAAAATAAGACTATTCTAGAGAGAGGAATGAATGAATTGAATACCTAAACTTATTTTCAATACTCTTTCGAAACACAGCGTTACTACCCATTTTTTTTTTCAATTTATTCCAGGTTAATAATTTTATGTTACGATAGTACTCCAGATACTAATACAATTCTGAATAACATCAAGTAAAAGGGCAGGTAGAGAAGGTGGAAGGAGGGGCCAAAACATCGTGGAGTGTCTGAGTCCGAGATTTATCTTGTAAAAATAGTCTCAGCTCTATAGGTTGGAAAGATAAACGGACGGACGGATCGGGTTTATTATTATTATTATTATTTAATTTTTACATCAAAGGGTGTACAGAAGTGAATGATTAGGAAGTAGGAAAAACATTGTATAAGTATTTATTGCTCATCTCGTGTGCGAGCCACCGGCTGTGCGCCCTACAAAAAAGGTAAAGTGCTCCCCTGTGCTTAGCACCACGCCATGAAGGCGTATAGGGGGTGCGCCCTACATCTATTCTTATTACATAACTATGATTCCCTACAGACTGCACTATCCGTTACATTCCGTATAGATGTTAACATAGCAGTTCTGGTAAATTAGCACTTATTCCTCTTCCTTCTCCAGTCTCTTTACAGCACTTCTTTTCCCTCTAAATGTTTGTAAATACACCTATACTTTTTCCAATAGTTCCATGCTCCTTTGCACTACAATTGATTCGAACACTCTTTCCAAGCTTATTTTGTGTAGCTTCTTCCGCAGAACGCGCGTGTCCTGACACAAGAATAAATGTTCTGGCCCATCATCACCATTGCGTAATACACATTTATATCTCCCTTCCTCGTATTTTTACTGTATTGTGTCTCCATCCCCCCAGCCTCATCTATGTCAACCACTTTCTTGCCACCATGCTCACCTTCTTGATGTACGCTACTTGTCCCCATTCCCGCGGACCCCTTCTTTTTAGTTCGAGCGATCTTTTAGTTTCACATTCCGCTATTATTTCCTGCCTATCTATATCCTCTAATCTTTGTTTCACTAATTGCAATGTCCCCTAGTCGACGTGTTCCCCCTCCCATATCCATCCCAGTCCAATTTCGTATAGTTTGCATCTGATCTCTTTCGCCCATTTCCTCCCCTTGTACCTGTTGCATCAGCGCTTGCCCTTTTACAGAGTTCTCCCTTCTCGATATTAATGTCGCCCAGTATTTAACTCTTCTCAACATATCCCACGTATGCTCTTGACCAGTCCAAGTTTCCGTAGTACGTCCCAGTTTGCAGTGCCCATGCTGATATGCAAAGCTCTCTTGTAAAATGTGCATTGGATTATGTTGAGTACATCGCCCCCCACCCCTTGCTCCCCATATCTCCCTCCCGTACCCTATTGACCCTATTAATAATGTACGATACAGCTTCTCCACAAAATGTATATCGTATTTCTCCAATTTCCATATACTGTCCGCATAATTTCATTTGTTATTGCTCCAGCCTTTCCTTGTACCGTTTGCATATGTCTTGTCCGTGTCCCTGCCATAGTGAGAACTAATCCCAAGTATTTTATTCTTTTTACCCTTTCCAATTCTTGCTCTCTGAAAGTCCAACTTTCGTCTCTTCCATATACATATCCGTTTTTGAACACCATAACTTTGTTTTTGTGAGATTTACTTGCAGTTTGGATTCTCTACTGTATTTTTCCAACCCGTCCAGAGCCCTTTGTAGGCCGGTATTTGTCTCTGACATCAGAACCATATCATCTGCGAACAGGAGCGCCGATACCCTTGTCGTCCCCACCTTGGGGGTGTCTGCTTGTTCACTCTCTATATACGCCACTATATAATATATATATAGAGTGACGAGCAGGGGTGACAGAACACATCCTTGCTTTATTGCTTTACCTCCGCTTCCGATTTTCGTTTCTCTGTCATTGTATCCACTTGACACCGTACACAGAATTCTACCTTCGAGTATTGTAGGAAACATGGCAGTACAAATTGATGAGGAGTTGTTGGGAAAGTTATTAGGGGGTCCAAGATATTAGCAAGACTAAGAGAAGGAGATAATCAGGGACAAATAATCTTGCATTATCCCACTCCGAGCAGCTGAGAGCTAAAGAGGAGGAGAAAATACGGGAAATTTGGAAAGAACTAATGTGGTGATTTTAGTGTTTACAGGGAACCATGACAAGATTTTAACAGATGATTATTTGCGCCGGTTGCAAAATTATTAGAACGTTATGGAAATTTTGGAAATGACTTTCTTGAGAAAATTCTTGTTCTTTCCCTCAGGCATTCTACAGGTGGTTCGATTCGATTATTTTACGTCCGTTTGAAGATTATTTCCAATGCTTTTATTTTTATTTAAGGAGAATACTATTCCTTGGATTGTAATAACGAAATACTGAGGCTGAAATAGAATAGATTTAAAGTGAAGGAAGGTAACTAAGTTCTGTATAATCGTCGTAGGAGGAAACTTTGGTCTATGAGGGGACTTCCCGATGGTACAGTGATAGTGTCGTCGCCTTGTAATCAAGGGGTCCCGGGTATGATACCCGGTGAAGGCACATAGTGATTTGGATCCCACTTTAAACTGTGGGTCCAGTCCCGATTAGTCTTTCTGTAAATCAGATGAACGAATGTTGTATCTGTTCTTTTTTATTCTGTGAATTTAGCCAAGTTTTTGAGCAAAATACATGTAGTATCTACTGTCTACATTTTCACTCGTTACCAAACAAATTTCACAAAGTAGTTTTTATAAAACTTCAGAGGGAAGCTTATAGCAATGCCAGGGGGAGGGGGCGGGAGCTCAGCGCACCCCCTGCCTGGTTACTGCCAGGGTGTATTCGGAGACTATTTTTCGCCGCTCACCACTGACAGAGGTTTCGCTTTAAAAGTGGACACCGTTGCTTCAGGGGCGAGGTTGACCTGCAGTAGCGGGTAAGTGCCATAAATCCATACCTAGGAATGAAGGTTGATGCAAGGGAGGGGCAATAAAAAATCTGTAATTTGCTTTGCTTGCCGACAGGAAGTTTTGCAGGAACAATAATACGAGGGACACTTAGGATTCTTTTCAGCTGCTAGGAAAAGCTGAGAGAAATGGAAAATAGCAGACTTTGAATGAAGGAAGGACAGTGAACTCCTTGTAAGATAAACAAGTCCTTTGTATTATTCGCCGACACGCAAGCTTCCATTTCGAAGCTGAGGCTATCAACAGCGAAGCAATGACGACGCCAAAGGGGGGCAGGGGCGCCCCAAGTCAGACACTTCGCCCCCCCGTGTCCCCCAACTGAAGTTAATTAAATATCGAATAATAAGAGAGTTCATTTATAAGAGTATGACGATTTTCACCTTTTCAAAGTGGTTTATTCTGCATGATATCACTTTCCTGCTTATAATACCAACTTGACTAAATTTGTTTTAGTATATATACGAATGTGTGTGTGTGTGTGTGTGTGTGTGTGTGTGACTTTCGTTCAAGATTCCAGCACTGACCTGGGCTTAGGTGATTTCTCATTCATGTATGTCCTGTAATCGTCGAGATTAATTTAAGTTTTAACCAGTTCTAAGAACTGGGAAATAGCGTTGAATGTGGATGGTTTTAAAACATCACGTATATTTTGAGGACCACAAAACATCATCTGTAGTACGGGCAAATTATTCTAATCGTGGTTCGTTAGTGACAACGCTAATTAGTAAAATACATTCAAAGTTGATTCAAGATTTGGTTGGTTGACTGATTTGGTGTTTTAAGTACACTTTATGCACAGTATGGCTAATCGGGACTGGACCTACAGTTTAAAGTGCCTCCATTGGGTATCGAACCCGGGACCAAAGGTGATCGGAGAAAAACCGACACTACATGTCAGTTGTTGTGGATTCATCGCGGTTTCTTACTATTCAGGGACTTGAATTTCGAGATGATGAGCCTGAGGCAAACCTTAACAAAGGGAATTTCTTCGATACTCTTGAAGTTAATTACAAAATGAGGGGATATTATTCGGAAATGTATTGGACTTGAACCTTAAAATTCAATTCAAAACACATCGCGGGCAGGTTCGCTATTTCTCGTACAGATCAAAATCGAAGAACTTGTTCCCACGAACTCCATAGGTGCCTGTAATTGTGTAGCACAGACATACGTTGGAGTGGTAGAGTAAGAGTTAGTAATGCCAGGGTCAGAATATTTCTTTTTCATATTTTTTATCCTGTGATAACATTTCCCTGAATGCGAAACACAAATTTTGCCCAAAACTCTTCTGCGTTACTAAGATGGCACTGAAGTACTCCACTTAATGGATTTCTTTGAAATCCTAGGAAAATATAAATTGGCATTTCACAAGGTTCACTCTCTAATTGTATTCTCTGTAACAATTCCAGTTTCCAATGCAGCGTGTTAATGTGAAAGAACCTTTTCGTCTTTAAAATCTTTGTAAAGGCTTGATCGAAACAGGATGCTGGATGCAAACTGCTTCATTTGGCTGTCCTTGCGAAGAAATGTGTCAAGTCCTGGACGTACCAAAGGTGGGCAATGTGTTCTCCAAAACACATAGAGCAGAATTCTCCTACAGGAGAATTACACTTCACTAAGTGACTTTCATTGTTTCTAATACTTCAGAAGATTAATTTCTTCCAACGTCACGTTCATTTTGCAAGAAAATTAAACTCTTCGAAGCACATTTTTTTGTCGTTTACATTATTATCTTATAACTTGAATATTTATATCAGTAGTTTCATCTCAAGAAAGACGATGAATTATAAAATTATAAATGTCTTCCAATACTGAAATAGGTCACTAGAGACAACGCAACTTACGAAAAAAAGAATTAATGCCTTTATTAAATAGAATCATATGGAGATAAACTCGTAATCAAGAAGTAAATTTAGGCAGTAAACGTCTACTCTAAACAAAGGACAAACACAGAACATCACATATGAATATAATAATAATAATAATAATAATAATAATTATTATTATTATATATGTTTAGTGTTTTCGGGCGTTTTAATGTGACTGCCCCCTAACAATATTTTGTTGCCCCCATCCCAATTTATTAGGACGAGTAAAGTAACATTAGCTGTTGACAGTGTTGCACCAAACGACGTGATATGTGCTACTGTTTGTATAAATGATAGGAAATTTAAGCATAAATTTATAATTGTTGAGAATTGAGAGTTGTTTCCGCCATTTGATCGTAGGAAGAGGTTTTTCTGAGACAGAGTGGGATTGTTTTACACATACGTGAGAAAGGGTGGTTGTTTAAAGATAGAGAAGTATTTTGCACGTTTTTTAAAAGTTCAGATAAAACTAGAATTTAGCCTTACTGTTATAAAAAGAGAGAACGCAGTACAGGGAAAGAATAACTCTTCACATTTCTCGCACCTGGTGGAATGCAACACACATGCACAAGAGTATTGCAGGAAGTCTATGAACGAGGATGTGAAATTTGAGTTACCTGCGGGTTAATTAGTGGATTCTAATATTCTTAACGTTGATATTGTATTTCTTTTAGTCCACTTGATTTACAAATAGGCTAAATTGCGAAGCGACCTTCAGTTTAAAGTGCGATCCGGTTCACTTTGTGCCTCCATTGGGTATCGAACGCGAGGACCCTTGATTACAAGACCTCGGCTTTATTACTACGCCATCGGGGAGGCATCCAATTTACACAAATAGGTTGATTCCAATAACACGTTATGTGCATAATCTGATAATGATGCATTTTTGGTGCATCTAAACATATATTTTTCAACTATAGCATGTCTAAAAAAGTCATTGTAGTTTGGATTTTTATAACTTCAGGAGACACGGGTCTGAAAATGTGTGATATAAAATAAATGCAGGTTTGCCTTCCATACGTGGTGGTTTTGTCACGTTTCTTCGATTCGTGAAACAGACACTTTTGCAGGAACGGCTGGCTTCTTGCATCCGCCTGGGGTCTTGCTCTAGCTTAACGAAAAATATATTTGTTTAGCATAATCGAGGGTTACTTATTCCTGCCGAACAAGGATTCTATTGCGACCATACGGCTTTGCATGACAGTATCAATGAAGAATTATGTACAGAAATATTAATATTAATTTTTCGTCAACTGTATTTAACATCGTTTTTTGTTATTCAGCAAATATTCAGTTCATCAACTTTTTTGTCATTAATTTCCTTGCCAGGACAGCTGTTTTTATGCAAATTTTGGCGTACTTAACTACACGTAAGCTAGATATTAGCTAATATTCGTGCTGTTATATGATTATTCTCGTACCGTCTTTGTAACATTTCATGTAATAATAATAATAATAATAATAATAATAATAGAATTAATTAATTTGCATATTCAAGTGAATAGACCTATGAATTACATTGATGTATTAATTTGAACATTTTTTTTATTGTTGTCGTTAATGTTATTATCATTTTTTCTGAAATACTTGGCTCGGACACCCTCCCCCGACATATATTTCTAGATGCGTGCCTGCCGAAGGATAAATTTTATCAAGCGGTGGTGGTATCGGGCTTAGAGGCTAAAGGAAAAACAAACAAGTATGTGCGTCGTAAGCTGAAAATAAGAAACAGCACAATATCACAAAGAAACACTTAATGAAACTTATGTCATAGAAGGAGATGTTAACAATATTAAGAACAATAAATACTTTATATTTGTAATATACTAAGTAACTTATTGCAATTTTGAATAGTGTTTTGTGTTCGTACTACACATTTAAAATATTTTTTGTTGCTCCCAGCGCCAAGCTTAGAATTTAAAGAAAAAAGGTAAATTTTCATAGTGCACGGAAGTTCGACATTCAGATAGAAAGAAGGTCCAGGGGAAAACATTTCAAAAGGACAGATAATTGTATGGAAGCGAGAAAAAACACAAGGTAGATTTCATAAGATACCTAGCAATCAGTAACCAAGAAACTGCATTTTTAATATTAATGTCCTCATGATTAACGAACCTTATTTATTCTAACCACGCAATGGGTAAAATATTTGGAGCTTTATCCCACTTTCCGTAAAAATATTGTGTTTCTGCTACTTTTGACTTTTGTTGGCATGATATCCCGGATCACTTTTACGAGACGAGACGAGACAAAACGAGACGGGACAGAACCCTTCGAGACGGGACACGAGACGGGACAAACGAATATTTTCGAGACGAGACACGAGACGAGACAGCATTTTCACGAGACGGGACGAGACAGACCGAAGTCTCGTCTCGTCTCGTCTCGTGGGCAACACTACCCGTGACCGATCGTCCCAAAGGCAACGGCGGTGGAGACACATAGTGGTTCGGATCCCACTTTAAACTGTAGGTCCAGTCCCAATTAGCCTTACTGTGCATAAAGTGGACTTAAATTACTAAATCAACCAACCAACCATAAGGCAACGTAACATACTATTATCGGCGGGAGGGACAGGAGATGATGTCTCATTCAAAATTTTTGCCCAAAATAACTGCCATAAATTTGGAGGTTTTGATCTGAAAAATATGCATAGCAACTAGATGCTCTTGGTGAGCAATGTGTTTAAAAAAAATAACTTTAAATCAACAGATATCCAGCTATAAGTTATGCCTGGCACAGGCGGTGCGCGACAAATATATTCTTAGCTCTAGATCTACCTGGTTGTACAGTCACGGAAATTTCTGGTTGTAACATTCCCTTCAATGGAATCGTTGCAACCCAGAAGTGTTCTTGACTATACAACCTGACCAAAACAGTTTTTCAGGATGCACAAAATTTCAAGCGCTGGTAAGTACGGAGAGAGCTGTTCTTGTGCCAGAATCAGAGCCCCTCCCCCCCCTCCTCCTTGTCTCTTTCGGAATGTCCTCAAAATATAATCGCACGTGGAATTTCTGAGGATATGAGAGCACTGCTTTAAAGAGAGGAAAAACGGAGCACTATTAAAATAACAATAACTACACATTCATTTCCTCAAACAAATATCGTGCTCGAGTATTCACGGGGTGAAAATAATGACCCTTTCCGAAGACGCCGAAATGTCAACCTCCCTTCCACGTAATGCACCCTAGACTGCATTGCTGCAGACTAGCGAGGCTCTGGCGTTTGGACTCACAGCCAGTATAATCCTCTGCGAGCCTCGTGTTGTGTTTTTCCTGTGTACTTATCACCATTCCTCCTCATGGTCGCTATTAGTAAGAAGTTCCAGAAAAGCGAAGTAAAATAAACTAAATCGATCATTTGAGTATTCACCGTTTCCACCGTTGGCTCTACTAAATTTTCATGCCTCACGAATTGTTATTTAATTTTTAACATGCAATTACATAAATTGGCGCAGAGCCGAGAGACACACTTCAAACGATGAGAAATAATGGATGCATGAAACAACCAATCAGTGGATTGATATATGCCAGATATTATCCAAAGACAGGGGCACCGACTTGTCAAAATTATTGTGGGGTCTCTGATCACTGAAAAAATTAATGAATGACTCCCTCCCTCCCTTTGTTAAGTTTTGGCCTCAGTGTTCGGAATCTCGTAAAAGCCAATTAATTCCTCAAAAAATTAAAATTTTCATTTACAGTTCGAATGCAAAATGTCAATTGTTCACGGATGGATATGTTACAAGTTTCGTCAACCATAATAGCAAAATATTCCCGACTTTTAATATCTGCTACCACGGAGCGCTAATATTTAAATGATCTCGTTCTGAATGTCATGTGAGAGCCATTTGTAGCCCGAACGTCCCATCCACTCTCCTAGTTCATGCACATCTTATTTTGAAATTCTTTTTACTAAAAATGTTAACAATACTCATAATTATATACTTAGGAAATAGTAATAAGTCATGTGTTTTGCTGTCTCTGGTCATAGCCCCCCCAAAGTTGATGGTTTAGTGGTCTCAGCCCCCCAAAGTTGATGATCTAGAATGTGTATTTAAAGTTAAGTTCATGTGGTACAATTCAGAGCAAACTTTACAAGAGAAGAGAAATAATACATTAGAATCTCTTAAGCAAAATTATTTGGGGGCTATGCCCCCACAACGATAACATTGGGGGGGGGGTGGCTCGAGCCCCCAGGCCCCATGGAGTCGGCCCCTATGTCCAAAGCTTATACACTTATTTTTTTGAGAGTGATGACCTCCATATAAGCCCATATACTTTTGCAAGTGTACCTGGAAGTTGTCGTACATGCAGCTCAGTAGGTCCATATCAATGGACGATTTGGGCATTATTCTATTTCTCACATTGCAACACTGGTAGACAAAGAACAAGTACTGGTGAAGCTAAACACGACTCCGCCATCTACTGTCGAGTTTTGAAATTTGCAGCTCCCAGGGGTAATTCATAATGCAGTCCATGGTATCAAATTATCAGGGACGGAAACACGTAGGAGTTGGCTACATTGAGAAGCGCAGTGCTATTTTTTTCTTTTGGCGAGAAAAGCTGTGGCAGTTGGTGGAAAATTTCGTCAGGAAGTTCTTGGGTGGGGTATGAAGAAAACGTTTTAAAATTCGAATTGACTGCGATACAAACCATACAGATGTGCATCAATTAGCAAAAAAGCTGTGGATTCACGTAACAAGATCCTCCAAAATTGACGTATGCAACATTCTGGAAAATACCGAAACTCTGGCGGAGGGAATTAAAAGACAAAAGGAATGAAAGCACATATTAAGAGGAGAAAAATTTAAAATTAGAATCAAGATATCAGAATCCTCGGAAAATATGCGAACTAAAGGCTTCTCCTTGTTCTTCCACTCCCTCTATTCACCTCAGCGCTATTAGTGCAACGCCTTTACCACCCCCGTGACTTAATTTATCAGTAACTTGAAATCTGGGAAATATTAACAAATGCTTACATAATATTTGACTCTGTAAGTCGTATTTTTAAATATACGATCCCGGGTTCGAAACCCGGCTTGGACATACACGATCTTGTGAGTGTCCCTTCATTAATTTCATCATATCACTACTCATTCTCATCTTCGCGGTTACCCAAAAGTGGCAGAAATGCAAAATAAAATAAACCAAATAAAGCAATCAGTTTTTGAACATGCGAGATATGTACGGTATTTAAACAAATGTAGTTTTGTTTTCCTCAATGCAATATAGGATGAGGAGTGAATGGGAAGGTTCGTTTTTACTACCTACTGAATTGTAGACCCAATGCTTGACCCAAAAGTTCCAGGACTGGTTATTTTTCTCGGCAGTGAGAAAGATTAATTGATTTGAGTCCACTTTATCGAACCTGAAGGCTATTCAGGACTGGACCTACAGTTTAAAGTGGAATCCGAACTACTATGTGCCTCCATCGGGTATCGAATCCGGGGGAATGAGAATGAGAAATGAAACGTACTAGGCTATGCCTTTGAAAACGTCTGTTAGAAGTTACTGTAAAATTTACTTACAATATTCTATCGGTACAATTGTTAACGAGGCACAATAGTTTCTTTATTTATATTTGAATATTTTATTATGCATAAAGATAGATAATGAATATCAATTGCACTTGCATGCACTATAAATATATTTTTTAAAACTTCGCCATTATACTGATGTTGCGGCTTCGGACTGTTGTGCATCCTTCACCGCTGAGATTATGATAAAAAAAACACTCGCGTACGTGGCTTTATTGTATATAAAGCATGAGCGAACTGTAAACTATACATAAAAATTACATGAAAGTACGTCGCGTTGTGAATAGTGATCCTTTCGCGTGCAGGTGTCTGTCTCTGCTTTACCCTCGACGATGTTCTATTGTTTTTAGTAGTTCTGAACTAGTGTTGCCCACGAGACGAGACTTTGGCCTGTCTCGTCTCGTGGAAATGCTGTCTCGTCTCGAAAATATTCGTTTGTCTCATGACACATGGTCAATCTCGTCTCGTCTCGAATTTTTAAAAGCCTGTCCCGTCTCGTCCCGTGGACAACACTATTAACTGAACGCCAATAGATGGCGCTGGTTGGCTTTTTACTCATTATTTTGCGACTGACGGAACATGCCGCCTACCTTGAAGGCACTGCCTTCAACCTAATTAAGTCACACTAGTTACACTACACTGGAAGGGGGCACAGCCTCCCGACTGCTCTCTTCGTCTGGCCGTGGATTGTTTTTATGGACACCACCCGAACAAATCCATCACCCCCAGGATGTAGCGCGATGATTCTTCCTAACTTCCAGCTCAAGGGGGGAAGGTTCTCTTCTTTGACTTAGACCAGGTCTCCAATGCATAGATTAGTGTTCTTCCGTTTCCATTTGGATCGTTGTTGAAGATTTGTGAGATATTCACGTGACCACCGGCTCCAAAAATGTTGATACAAGTGTTGCATATGCTGCCACCTGGATAGTCTATTCACTGGAATTAAGTTCAAATCAAGTTCGGAAATGGTAGTGAGTGCCTCACCAACTAGAAAATGACCAGGGGTTAAAGGGTTGAGGTCATTCGGGTCATTAGATAAAGGAGTCAAGGGTCTAGAATTTAAGCAAGCTTCGATGAGTGTTAGATATGTGTAAGTCTCTTCGTAAGTGAATGAGGCGTTTCCTATTATCCTTTTCAAATTATACTTCAGCGACTTCACTGCAGCTTCCCAGAGGCCTCCCATACTTGCTGACCTTGGGGATATGAAATGCCATTCAATGTTGTCAGAAGCTAAGAAATTCTGAACCTTTTCTTGATGAACTTGTGACAAGAATAATGCTTGTAACTCTCGTGATTCACGTTGTGCACCTACAAAGTTTGTTGCATTATCAGATAAAAATTTTAGCACATCTTCCTCATCGAGAGATGAATCATTTCAATGCTCCAATAAATGCATCTGTGGTTAAGTTGCTGACTAGTTCGATATGCACAGCCTCTGTAGCCAGGCAGACAAAAATTGCGATGTAAGCCTTTTCTAGTCTGCTGCCACGACGATTGTTGGTTTTGATGTAAATTGGACCACAATAATTTACACCGCTGTGTAAAAATGGTCTACTTGGTGCCACTCTTTCTCTTGGAAGGTCTCCCATCAGCTGTTCAAATGTCTTCGGTTTGTTTTTGAAGCAAACAATGCACTGATGTACAATTTCTCTGGTTAAGTTACGTCCACTGAGGGGCCAATACGATTGTCTTAGTGACGTCAGCAGAAGTTGAGGTCCAACGTGCAGTAGTCTTCTTAGCTCATTTTCAGCAATCAAAGTAGTCAATGTGGAGTTTGCGGGTAGAACAATTGGATATTTTGGTCATATTTTGGTCGTATTTTCAGATGCTGCAAGTCTTCCGCCCACCCTAATTACTTGATTCTTGTCGAGAAATGGATTGAAGTTAAGTAGTCTGCTTGACTTGGGTAGTTCTGCTTTACTTTTGATAGCTTGTAACTCTGGTTGAAATTCTTGTTGTTGAGTAAGTTTTATTCAAGATATATGAGAATGTCTAGATCGCCAGCCAGACGAAACTCTCTGGCTTTGAATGTGGGTACATATCACTTTGAGGGAGTACCCACTTTTACTTACCTTGGAGCTCTTCTACATAACAACATAGAAGAAGAAGAAATTGTTAACCAAAGGATACAGGCTGGAAATAGACAGTATTATGCACATATAGAATTATTTAAGTCAAAAAACCTCTCTAGGAACACAAAATTAAGACTGTATAGGACACTTATTAGACCAGTTATAGCATATGGTGCAGAATCTTGGAAACTTACATCTAAAGCAGAAAGCAAGATAATGTGTTTTGAAAGGAAGATATTACGTAAGACCTTTGGCCCCGTTAGGAATGAAGATGGATCCTACAGAATTAGGAATAACATGGAGTTAGAAGGATTGATTCAATATGAACATGTGGTGAGATATATAAAATCTCAACGCTTAAGATGGGCAGGACATCTGATGAGAATGGAAGAGGATAGGCTACCACGCCTGGTATTCAATCAGAAATTGTGGGGAACAAGGCCAAAAGGAAGACCGAGGGGAAGATGGATCGATGCAGTTGAGGAAGATTTGAGAAGGATGAATATACGCAATTGGAAAAATGTAGCTCAAGATAGAACGAGGTGGAGGAAGATTGTTTGGGATGCCAGAGCCCACCAAGGGCTGTAGAGCAAAAGAAGAAGAAGAGTAAGTTTTATTAAGCATGTAATAGCTCCTTGCAGTTCAGTTGTTGTCAATGGTCCAAACTGTCGTTCATGCTGTAACTTTCTTGAGTTGTGAGAAAATCTTATACAATACGCTGTTACTCTCTGTAATCTTTCTAATGTAGAGTATCGATCAAGTAACTCAAATGACTTTGTAGTTGTTAAGGCGACTGTAGTTTTCCTTTGTTCCGGTAAATCTTGAGGTTCAACTGTAATCTAATTGTGATCAATAAGTTCGTTTGTTAGCCATGATGGTCCATGCCACCAAGATTTAGCATTTGGCATTTGTGATGGTAACAAGCCTCTTGAAATATAATCTGCTGGATTGTCTTGAGTTCTTACGTGTCTCCATTCGTAACTGCTTGTCACTTTCTGTATTTCAGCCACTCTGTTGGCCACGAAATTTATTTCATTGTGATGAAGGCGCTTTCAGTCAAGCTAATACAATAGTAGAGTCTGACCATAAAATAATCTTCATTCCTGTGCATTTTAGAGCTTCTGTGACCTTGTGTGTAAGTCTGGCAAGAAGTAATGCTCCACAGAGTTCCAAACGTGGTAAGGTTACCTTTTTTAGAGGGGCAACGCGAGATTTCGAGCAAAGTAAAGTAGACGTGATGTGTCCATTTGAATCCTTGCATTTAATGTAAATGCATGCTCCATAACCAAGTTCAGATGCGTCGCTGAACCCGTGTATCTCTACTTCTGATGTTTGTTTGGTCATTGTCCATCTGGGAACATGAAGTTTCTCTAGCTGTGGTAGTTCCTTGTGAAAGTGATCCCATTCTGAATGCAGTGATGATGGTAATGTTTCATCCCAATCTAGTTTCAGTCTCCACAGATGTTGAAGAAATGCCTTTGCTTTGAGTATGACTGGTCCTATTATTCCTAATGGATCGAAGATACCAGCAATGGTGGATAAAACAGATCGTTTGGAAATTCTTTCACTTCGATTTGTATCCTTTATTTTGAAGAAAATTCATCTGTGGTTGGATTCCATAATAATCCTAAACTCCTTATAGTTTGTTGTGCTTCATCAATGTGATCTTGTTTTGTTTTTTGATGTTCTACTGGAATGTGAAATGATTATGTTGGGTCATTAGCACACCATTTTCTCAATTGAAATCCTCCACATTGTAATAATGCGATGAGGCTGTCCTGCAATTCTAATATTTCTTCCTTTGTGTTGGAACCTGTTAGAATATCATCAACGTAGATATCTCTGAGCACGACTTCTGTAGCCTTTGGAAAGTCCTGTTTTTCATCTAATGCAAGTTGTTCAAGACATCTAGTAGCAAGAAATGGCGCTGAAGCTGTCCCATACGTCACTGTTGAGAGCTGAAATGTTTTGAGAGGTTTCTGTGGGTCATCACGCCAAATGATCTTCTGTAGAGAAGTATCTTCTGAATGAATCCTAATTTGTCTATACATTTTCTTAATGTCACAAGTAATGACGTATTTGTGTTGCCTCAATCGTGTGACAATAGCGAATATGTCATCTTGTATTGTAGGTTCCACCATTAGAATATCGTTGAGTGATAATCCACTGGAAGTTTTGCATGATGCATCAAAAACAACACGGTGCTTCGATATTGAATTTGCTTCTTTGGTTACGCAATGATGAGGCAAGAAACATTCTGAAATGTGACATTCATCTTCCTCAATACGTTGCATGTGTTTCAAACTTTCATATTCGTTCATGAAATTGACATAAGCATCCTTCGATTCTGGATTCTTGACGAGCCTCTTCTCCATTAAATGAAATCTTTTGGTTGCTATTTCCTTCGAATCACCTAACTTGCTTATGCTGTCCTTTACTGGCAATCTAACAATAAATCTTCCACTTTCATCTCTCTTGAAATTAGCCTTAAAATGTTCTTCACAAGCAAGCTCTTCTGCGGATAAGCTAGGCTTAGCGTTGCATTCTTCAAGTGACCAGAATGTTTGCAGTTTATCCTCGATTCGTTCTTCTATGCTAAGACAACATATGTTTGGTGATGCATGATGTGACGTAATATCATATTTACCTCCCACGATCCATCCGAAAGTGGTTTTCTGTAGAGTTGGCAACCCTGGTGCGAGACGTATTTGAATTATGCAAAGCAGATCAAAGAATATTCCCGCTCCGATCAGTAAGTCTACTCTTTGAGGTGTATTGAATTGTGGATCTGCCAAATGAATATTCTGTAGAATATTCCAATTGTGGATATTAATCGGAAGTGCTGGCAGTTCTTGTGTGATTTCAGGCAGAACGACAAATTCTAATGTGGCAGAATAAGCATTAAATCTTGATTTGACAGTGGTACAGCGCCTAGAATAACGTAGTGTGGAAAACGGCATGCTTCTGCGCTCTCAGGCTGGTTCCACTCGAAAATAATCCGCTAGAGGCGCTGGTGTTGACCCCGGTGCTTGGTGTTCGACTGCTTATAATGGAAGTAAATGGAGTTTTCGCTGCAACGTCTGATTCTTTTACATGAAGCATTTCTATGAATGTGATAATTGCTATGATATTTGGTACAGTGGTCGCGAAGATATTAACGAACATTCTAGACAGTTATCGTCATACTTTCGTTAATAATACGGGAGAAAAAATACGCGTGGAATGTTCTTGGCAACTAAATTTTTGTGTATGAATTAGGTTCATTATTATTATTATCATCATCATTTCTTTTAAAGATATACACACTGAAGCATTTGTATTTTTGATATTTACTGTCTCTTTTCTTCCGCTTTAAACTAATCACGGCGATGATGATAATGATGATTGCATGAAACGACAAGTGGAACCGCACAAAACTTTCTTAGTGCCATCGACATGAGTGTAAGGCAACTTTCAAACTATGACGTTTTTAAGCACTCTAGGCGTAATACAACAATAATACACGTCACTTTGCTTCGGTAAAACACAACCTGGGATAAAGAAATAAGATACTTACAATTTTTTGATTTCAGCTTCAACCATCTTTCTTTCAGTAGTGGTCGTGATAATTTTTTACCTCATTCTTTATTGATATTTTTTCTTTCCAGAATCGAATACAAGTGGACATAATTTCTACAAAGTTTTATATTAACAAATTTGAATAGTTTTTTTTACAATATTGTCTCATTTTAACTTATTATTGAATAATTTGAAATAAAATAGGTTTTAAAAAAAAATCGCTACTATGTTGGGATATTGTTTGCTATGGTGAACAATAGATGACTCTGGACTTATGAGTATTTTTCTAACATCTTTGTTTATTGTTTCTGAATGTTTTACTGTGGTGGAAATGAGTTAATATCTTGATCTTTTTTACAGAATTTAGAATTTTATTTGAAATTAAGAAGATAAACCACATGTAGGAAGATAACAAAGCTTAATTTCTAATTGCCACAAAGAAAAATGTATGTAATTTCCTTTTATAGATGTAATAAGAAAGCTAAATTTTTCTTGCCAAATGGTTTTCATATCAATATCATGATCAAGGTAACTTAATATACTATAAGGTAGCGCCATCCGAAAATTGCCGATCATGCACGAACGCGTGACGTCATGTGGGAGGATCGGTTATGCTCGGTGCCCCTTCGGTTATGTTCGTTCGGGACTTGGCCGAAGCAAACGGCCACTATCATTTCTAAGCGAGTTTCAGAGAGGGAAAGTGTTTCATTACTTTGAGGGGTAAATATTAATTATCATATTTCGGGATGGTATTGAGGTATTCCTTTAATGATTAGTAACATAATTAAAACATGCTACTTTTAAAAGAGGGAAAATTGCAAATGCGAACGTATTGTAAAAATTCATGTTTCTGAAACCTGACCGATATATTACAAAGAAGGTTGTCCGTGTTCTCATTAGAATTTCAGATTTCATCATTTCATAAATCGTATTATGATTTTAATAAGAAACGTTGCATGCTAAAGAAGAATTGCATAGTGAAAGAGTTACAAAGAAAGAATTGATTCACAGATTTGGTTTATTTTTGCTTTTCTGTCTTTTTTTAAATATGAAAGGAAAACCCATGAGAGGATCTCTTTCTTTGTTTCCACAAGCCGGCCTCCTTGGCGTAGTGGTTAGCACATCGAACTTCAACGCCAGAGGTTTGGGTTCGAATCCTGGCTTGGGCATGGATATTTGTGAGTGTTCATTCATCATTTCATCACTCATCCCTATCTTCGCAAATTAGCCAAAAGTGGCACAAGAAGCGAAGTAAATGAAGCAAATCAATCAATCAATATTTGTTTTCACATGTACTATCACATTTACTAAATTCTCAATTTTCTCATTAAGGACAAATCAATGTCTTACCCGATTGGATTCGAGTCCGGGACCCCTGGCGTCGAAGCGCGATGTGCTAACCACTACGCCAAGGAGATCGACAGAGGCCTCCGAGGTACTACGGACCTCACAGAACGTCACAGGAGTTCTATCGGATTATAAATTATGGATATTAGAGATTGGATAATAAATAAATAAATTATATAATATATAATTTATATATAAAAACACCCGTTCTTTACTTATAGAATCTCAAAGAGAGCGATAGTTTGCCAAACTAAAAAATAATCCTATTTTGTTCCCACGATGACAAAAATAGAACGCATAATCAAAAATAAATTGGTAACTATAGATTGGCACAGAATTGAATAAGCCGAATTTTGATGTAACTCGTTTTTATGTGGTTCTACGGATTAACTTTTAATTGGAGTCCAAACTTGAATATCCGTAATTTTTAATCCGATAGTAGTCCGGTATAATCTAGTTACAACATTTAACACAACGCAGTACAAAAGCCTAATATTTAGTTTTCTGACTGAATAGTTCCTTCTTATTCATTCAGAACGTTGCAATCATTTCCAGGAACTTTTCAAATTTTACATAACATCAGAAAGTATTAAAATTATACTGATATACTTAAAATCTAATCTTTACCATTCTCCATAATGTAACTTTATTTTTGAAATTATCAAGTGAAAGAAGCAATATACAATCTAGATAAAATTTTACTCTGCATTTGAAACTTACTCTAAATTCGAAAGAATTCCCAACCTTCTTCATATATTTATTTACTGTACAATAATTTACGTACGGATCAAAGTTCCACATGCAAAATTTTTTTGGAAAGTTTTATGTGGAGGAAGAATGATGAAATAGTTTGTAAGATAGTAGTTTCAGACTTTGTAAACGCAATTCCAGTTTGTAATTTGCAGATATTTTAAATTTCTCTGGTCCAAATTTGGCTGCAAGTTATCGTTGTCATGGTTCTAAAAAGTATTTTTTCGTATTAAGAACTTTACATACAAACGCGTGCAGAAGACGAGCCAAAGTGTACAAGTACTAATTTAACTAAGTTAACCTACTCGAAATACTTGATGAGTACTAGGAACATCAAACTTAAATGTCTTAACCTACTAATTCAAGCCTATAGAAATAGATTTATGATCACACGGTAAATGAAACGCTTTGAGAATATCAATGAAAATATCTTAGTTTAATTAAACAATAAAGGAAAAAGTTACATGAACTCACAATGATTGACCGTGCAACTGTACGAATCATTATTCGTTAAAGGATTTTGTCCGCAGATTTTCCATTTCCATTTCCATGTGTGTCTGAGTTGTATAACCGGAAAATATACTCCAAGGCTGATATGCGACGCACATTTGTACATTGACGAAGTAACTTGCATTACACTAATCTTAGATCTTGCTCTTTTTGACAGAAATGTACTACAAAGAAATAATGTAACATTCATTGGTTTATATTGAGTACAAGGGTACAAAATTATTCACAATATGTTTGTGAAATACCAAAATTGAACGAAGTTGCAAAAATTTCAATGATGGGTGTAATATTCACTCATGCAATATTTATCATCGTGCATACAACGCTATGTAACTCGAATTGAAGATGTACTATGAATTTCATTTCGAATAGTGTGAAAGTTAGTACACGATCTTCGAAATGCCCATTTCCGAAAACGTTTTTCACAATAATGTGAACATACAAATCACAATCAACATCGGTCTGTGTTAAAGTGTTAAATGAAATTGTTAATAATTATAAATCCGACTTACATAAAATGTACATAACAAATCAGTTAGGCTCACTACGTACTTCGCACTATTGTAGTTGAACACATTTTCAAGCTATTGATGACTTTTCTTGTGTTACTGTCGGTTAGGTTACGTTGTAGATTTTGAACTTCTTTATTCAGTTAATCTGTGGTTAAATCAGGTTGATAGAGGTTGTTTGTAATCTTTAATTTATTTGCTTCATTATGCAGACGTGTGTTTCTCCTTTGTAAACGATTGAATATGTTTTCCAACAACGAAACATTGCTTGCAGTTTGTGCATATACCTTCGTCTATATATTTTTCTCTTTTCTGGCAGGATAGTCTTAAGCTTGTTTAGGGCACGTCTCCTTATTGCATATCTTTCGTAGCGTACATCTCTGCAAACCTTAGCAACACGTCCTACAAGCGAATCATATTGTGAAGATAAGTGTTTAGGAGAACTACACCATTTCCTCGATTATTTGGTACTAAAGTAATTGGGTGTAATTTTAGCGATGGCACTGCAGTTGGCTTCAGCACGTTCTTTGGTGGAAAATACAGAAATTCTGCTTTCAGATCTCGCAGATAGTCTTCTTCACAATAATTGGCACTGCACACTTGCGTTTTTTACATTTCGTCTACAAGCATGAATCCACTGTTTACTTACGCAATTATCGACTGGAAATCTATGATATTTTATGTCAGTTCGTTTAGTTTTCTGGTTATAGTTTTCATAGCTTGCTACAGCACAATTAGATATGATTGCAGTCTAAAAGTACAAAAATACAATAAAAATAAATCGAACGCTACAAAATCAACAACCTGCTTGTTCCGATTTTTGCGACGTGTTAGCACAGATTGTGTTAGTAGCTAAATGTACCCCGCACCAAACTTACTGCACATAGCAACGAGCACCGTCAAACCCGATCCTCCCAGATGACGTAATGCATACGTACTTCACATAGCAACGAGCACCCCCTGATCATGATGATATTGATATATGGCGCTCAACATGGGTTCGAATTACAGACCCTGAATGTCCCAAACCATCCACTGCACAACTCGACCAAGACATTTTACATGAATTTTTAAAATGTACATAAGTATGAATTTTTTCTTGTACAAATGATATAATGACAATTTGTTTTTTGATTATCGTGAACCTTTATTTTGTTTTGAAACATTTACCTAAATAAATTTATTTCATAATGATTTTTTTAGTTTTACTATTTTTATGTTGAAGCACATAAAGGCAAATTGATATTTTTATATAATAGAAATCCAGTGATAAAGATTCTGATGTAAAATTATGAAATGAATCCATATCTTTTTGAAACATGCTAGCTTAATAGCATAATGCTATACAAAGAAGAATAGTAAATATGGTATAATACCTGAGTGAATGACTAATTCGCAATGACAACATGCAACAATTCAATCATGTTACAAAATAGTATTAAGTTCTACAAGAAATTTTAAGGAAATTCAGCGGGAAGCACTTTGCTACTTCCAATGTTAATGCAATACAAGAAATAGTACAAACTCTTCATTTGTGAGCAAGATGCACATATATGCATAAATATATTTATTTTTGCTGACTTCACATTGTCAACATGAATAAAATGAGTTTAAGGAATAAATATATGTACGCAGTATATTTGCAACTGAGCGTGTGTACACCACATGTCATTCAAATGCCAATTATACCTGAACATGGACAAGAAAATAAACATATTGAAGGAGCATATAAATTTTACCTTGAGCAGTAACTAAATAAACACCGGGCATATTCTTTTACATGTAAGTATTGTGTGGAATGCCATATTGGTGCAATACCACCTTATTGATCTTGCAAATTTTAAAATTTTGGTTATTTGCGCTTGCATATATTATGCTAACTGAGTATTAACTATTAGTGAAACCACAGAGTTTGTTAACCAGTTATTCTGACAATTCACATACCATCAGTATTTATGCTCATTATATACCAAGATTGAATATTCAAAATTAAGGTTTCATATCTTAACTATTCACAAAGAACAAAACATTTAAGAAAATATAGATCCGACGAGCTAGGTTTAACTTACATTATACTGGAAAATAAATATTATGTGATTTTATAACATTACCTTGAGAAGTCTAAGGGTATCACATATACATTTTCATCACATTTAAGATACCATTCTACAGAGCTTACGCGTCTACGTATATATCAAGTTACAAAATATTACCAAATTATGTCTGAATAATTAGAAAAATTAAACAAAGTCAGTATACTTAAGCTAAAATGGGATTGCATTGATTAAAGTGATTATTTCAATGAACCATAAATATTGTTACGCCAAATGCAGTGTATCTACAATACTGCCACAGCAACTTTATAAAATCAAATTTTTATTTATATGTTTGTATCTATGTTGTACTAATTAAGCATGAACCACGAGTGAAATATTAGAACTAATTGACCTCTCAATTTCAAGATTGAACATTCAAAGTACAGTAAATCACATGAGACAGACTACTAAATACCTTACATGTGACTGAGACACTGAACGAAGTAATGGAATACTGAAAATATAACTCACTATCTAGAAGTCAAACATTACCCTAATTACTATAATGCCTTTGAAATATTTGTCTTTAACAGAGATGTGGACACCAAATTGATCTTTACAAATGTTTGTTTTTACAATGCCAATACAATTTCAGGTAAGTTTTCTCCTAGTGTCATGTTATCAAGAACTTTGCAATCGATTAATAGCATGAAAGTATACAGCTGGCTGCAAATGTATCACAAAGTACATTGCACTTCACCATATTTACTCTCTGTAATCTAATCAACATTACATGTAATTATACAGAAAACACTTTTATAACATATTATAGTACCGAATCATTGTCTGCACATAATTCAACGGAAGGCTAAAACACATAGATTGCTTCAAAAATGAGCATACATGTCTCACAATAATAGATAAACATGCAGAAATAATATCTTACTTTGCTGTTGTACAAACATAAATTCAGATCCCTGAAAAAAATATGTAACACCTTGCAATAGCATGTGAATAAATATTTAGTACACTGTATCACATGAATGCATCTTATTGAAGTATGTGTCCATGGGTTATTTGTTTACTATTCTAAATACATGTTCTTACATACTAACACAAATATTTACTCATTTGTTATTATTCTGAGTTCAAGAATTAAACATAAAATGCAAAGACACCGGTATACAAATGCTGGACTAGCATCATGAATAATAATGTTATTTTCAGACATGAAGAATATAAAAATAATGTATTTTGCAGCTGACTGCACTAAAAGTGATATTTAAAAACTGATACTTTTCAATTCTCTAAATACTTGATTTAGGGTTTTGCCAGCAAAGCAGTTTACGTTACACTAACATACCTAGATGTATGTACATATAGAGATATACATGAACATGCATACACACTTATCGTCTCTAATATTTTTAACGTACTACCTACCACTCAACTTCTTATTAAAACATAATTCATGGTACTCGTATGAGAAAACAAAAGTAGTTAACTTGCTTCAATGGCATTACATTGCATGCATATGGTTAATTCTACTATTTAAACAATCAAACCACTGCATTATGATAGTACTAGGAAATTTTTGTACTGTTCTGGTTTCATCACCTTAATATGCTGAACATGGACAAGAAAAATAATGTTGCAGTGCACGTTACTTCACATTTTCTTTTAACATATTACCTTGCACTTAACATTTATATATATATATATATATTATATGAAAAACTGACGAAAGAACAAGACAACATGTTTCACTATAAATCACTTTTGAAAGAATTACAATATATACATCTGGTTAATTTCACAAAGCACACTATTGACATTAAGGCAATACTAAAAATGTTGTGTGTGTGTTTCCGGATCCAAGATTGTCTGTATTGTTGCCTTTATGATCACCTTGCTTCTTCATTTTCACTTTTTCTTTTGTCTCTTGACGTCTTTATTTCCTGTTTGCTCGGAACTTGCAGAACAAATTCCTTCATCTTCCGTACTGGTTGTAACATGCTTTATCTTAAAAGTTTTCCACTTTGTGTGTCTTCTGACATCTTCACTAAGCATTGGTAAGTCTTTATCTTCTATGAAATACGCCTTCTCACTGTCGGAACTTCTACATCCAGCTTCCCTTCTTGATTTTTTTCGCTTTTTCTTCTTTCTTCACCATTTTCTCTTGTTTGTGACTATCTGAGGAGTCGTTACTACTACTGGATATCTTGGAGCTGACAATCTTAAGTCGCTTTACATCATGTGTTTGATTTTGAGAAAAGTATGTAGAATTGTTCTTATGCAAACTGTTCTGATGATGTACGTTTACTTCCATAAATTCAAGCACGCTTGCATTGATTTTACTACTCTCCTTAAGAGACTCTCTAATTTCACTTAAGGCATTAACTATACACTTGCTGCTTTGTTCCACATTGCTTTTACCTTCTATTTCCAAATCAAAACTGTTCGTGGCAATAACTACACCTGAAGGTGGACATGCATCATTTTTTGGGCACAAGAATTTACATACCTCCTCTATGTCTGTTGCATTGCTGTGTCCTTTTTGCTTAATTTGGATTTTTGATTGGCTAACTGCTTCTGTGTCTAACTGACTAATAAGTGCAGACGTAGGAATCAAGATTGGTGAGTCATCCAATAGATTTCTTGAAGTACCCCTGTCTAGCATACATCTCACTTGTTTTTCTTCTAATTCTCGTAATCTATTCTTAACACTCTAATTCTTGCATAAACATTGAGTTGGTTCCATTTTCACTTTTATTTAAAATCTTTCTCGCTACCTCTTTGGTATCTGCTAACTCCTTTCGAATTTCACTAATTGAGGCAGTGTTGTGCTGGATCATTTTTATACTCTCCTCATTTTTCTTCTCCATCATGTCAACATTTAGCTTTAAACAGGTGGTTTCCCTGTTTTGTGTATCTATCTTCTTATCTGACTTTTCACTCCTTTGACTACACTCTACTCTGTACTGTGCCAAATCCTTATCCATTTGTTTCATTTCACTTTTCAATTCCTCAAACTTTCTGTCCAAGCTTTCTTCAAGACTAATTTTGGTGTCCATTATTAATGCCATTATTCTATCTAGTTTCTTCTCCATTTTGTTGTGATTTTCCTTTTATACACTTGCACTGAACTCACCTGCCTAGTTCTTTGTTCAGAATCAGTCTTGCACGTGCAATTTATCTTATGTCATTTATTCCTTCTGAGTCTCATAATCTTATTTATGACGTTTTTAAGCACTCTAGGCGTAATACAACAATAATACACGTCACTTGCTTCGGTAAAACACAACCTGGGATAAAGAAATAAGATACTTACAATTTTTTGATTTCAGCTTCAACCATCTTTCTTTCAGTAGTGGTCGTGATAATTTTTTACCTCATTCTTTATTGATATTTTTTCTTTCCAGAATCGAATACAAGTGGACATAATTTCTACAAAGTTTTATATTAACAAATTTGAATAGTTTTTTTACAATATTGTCTCATTTTAACTTATTATTGAATAATTTGAAATAAAATAGGTTTTAAAAAAAATCGCTACTATGTTGGGATATTGTTTGCTATGGTGAACAATAGATGGCTCTGGACTTATGAGTATTTTTCTAACATCTTTGTTTATTGTTTCTGAATGTTTTACTGTGGTGGCAATGAGTTAATATCTTGATCTGTTTTACAGAATTTAGAATTTTATTTGAAATTGAGAAGATAAACCACATGTAGGAAGATAACAAAGCTTAATTTCTAATTGCCACAAAGAAAAATGTATGTAATTTCCTTTTATAGAAGTAATAAGAAAGCTAAATTTTTCTTGCCAAATGGCTTTCATATCAATATCATGATGATATTTATATAAAACCAATGGGACAATCGACACGGGATGTTCACACTGTCACACTAGTGACACACACTTCCAGACTGTAAAATAGCATTCATTGCACATGAGGGTCCAAACAGCAAACCACACGTTCATATGGCGTATTCGCGTGCTACTTGTTACTTCGGTCGGAAAGCTCCTTAAAGGAAGGGTGCTCAGACCGAAGCGACGCGCTACAGGGGGAGTTCCCAACTAAGTGACAAGCGACATGGTGCCTTCAGTCTATTGGCAAGCGTTGCTTGCGAACAACAGATAGGCGACACGATAAATCGCACATTACAACAACAGATCTAGGCGACACGATAAATCGCACATTACAACAACAGATCTAGGCGACACGATAAGCCACACGTGTCGCTTCTGCATCACTCAAACTGGGCCATTTCCTCAATAGCTTGCAACATGTTGCCGTGGTTTGTTGTTCGCGAATGCGCGATGCAATGAGTGTCTTGCTTTAGTGAGATTGCGCACCAAAGCGGCACGCGACACTTATCGCTTGAGGATTTCACCAACCGAACGCTGGCCTGTGCTTCCCGTCATGCCGCTACGATGCGTAATGTTGCTCTTGATTGGCTCCTTTCCAAGCATCATGTGTCACTTCGGTATGAAAGTTGCCTTGCACCGAATGACCCGTGTCGCTTTGGTGTGAAATCCTCGTATCGTTTGTCGCGTGTCGCTTTGGTGTAAAATCTTCTTGAGGAAACGGTGCAGTCAGAGCTTTTGTCCCTACGGTTCGAAAGGCTGCATTGATTTCCGACTGCTCGCTTTGAAGCGACATTTGTGGTTTGTCGCCTCGGTATGAAATATATCTCAGGATACTATTTATAGTCTAATAACATAGAAAAATAAACTCTAATACACAGTCCAAGACCTGACGTCCGGAATCACATTGCGATGTTTCTTCTTGTGTTACGCATGCTATTTATTTATTAATTTTATTTTACTTTTCTTTCCAAATTAATGCCATTTCGTGACTACAAATCACTCCACAAATATAACTGTTTCCATCAATTCACTTACCGCCTTTCTAGAGAAACAAATCTACACAATATATTCCAAAAACTAACTAAGCCGCATTACTTTCATAACAAAATTAGCACCTGGGTCGATCGCACTGCCATCTACTTGTCATCGTCTCGGGGAACCTGTTTCTTGGGTCATTTTTCACACTACGTTATTCAAGGCGCTGTAACAGTTGCTTGAACGCTGTGACACGCCTTTGATTCTGATGCGCCTATTCCATTTACGTGAGACACCCTGTTGGTACTTTTCAATTTTAACATTTGCGCCATTCTCGAACTGATAAAGTTTGATTGCGATGCCGAATCGAGAAGCGCTCGACAACTATGATATGATCCTTGTGCATTACTAACATAAACAACTGCTGTACACAACATTACATTTCTTTGTTTCTGAGTGTTCTGTGTTACACATGTAACGGATTCTGTATCTCTCCGCCCTGCACTCGGAGTGACGTAGTTTTCTGATTGAGAAGACGACAATGATGATGATGCGCTGCGTGAGGATGACTGCTGAGAAAAATGCAGTAGGGAATTGTGCTTTGAATTGCAAATCTTACAATTGCCTGAAGGGCATGTCTCAGATCTGTGTCCAGCTTTCAAAGAATTCAGGCCAAGTGAAAGACGCTTTACTACATTTATTCGCTCTGGTACTGATTTTGCTTTGAACAAAGTGCACTGATAAATGAATGTGCTTGATTACAAAACCTGCACTTTGGTTCATTGTATGAAAGATGAACGTTTGTTTTGAACGTATTCTTACTTTCCGATCCACTCTTCTCAGAATAAGAGCCTTTTTTTGCGAAACAGAGGTTTATTTTGTGTGTGGCCGATTGTTATCTACGGCATCTAAAACTTGACACCTTTGTTGCAAAAACTGAATGAGTTCTGACATCGACGGAAGTTCAGTACCTGGAATTGTTTCTTCCCATTCTTTATGAGTAACACTATCTAATTTATTTGTGACTAAATGCAAAAGAAGAGCGTCCCAATTTTCTGTCGGTTGATCAAGCGATTTTAAAGCACGTAAATATTTGACTATGCTGTCTAAAAGTCGCTTCAAAGCGGCAGCCGATTCTCTTTCTACAGGCGGTAAATCAAACAATGGCTTAACGTGTTTGTTTGCAATGTACCTTTTGTTTTCAAACCGCTCCTTTAAAAGTGACCACGCAATTTCGTAATTCTGTGCAGAGATCTCGAGCGCTTGAATGACTTCAAGTGCTTCCCCTCGCAGCGAAGAACGCAAATAGTGAAATTTCTGAATAGCTTGTAATTACGAATTGTTATGAAATAGTGCTTGAAACGTGTCAATAAAAGACAACCATTCATCATAGTGTCCATGAAATAACGGTAGATTTATCACTGGGAATTTCACTGCATTATTGTCCTGTGTATCTTTCGGCACTTCATTGTGAATTTTAGACGTTGCATGCGACTGGAGTACAGTTTGAGCGCGCGCCGCTAACTCAAAGTATGCATTTTCGAAGTGTTCCCTTTCTTGACCTTCCTGTTCCTGTAATGACTCATCTTGCAAAAGTTCAATTTCTGACTGAATGTTTCCGAAGTCTTTCCACGATTCAACAAATTTAATATAACGTAATGTTAATTGTGCGATTCCATGCTCTTCTGTGAGGCTATCAATGTATGCTCTGAAACGCGTAACTCTAGCCTTTACTTGTCCCCGCTTAACGATAAGCTGTTTCAGTCTCTCTGCATTCATTGTTGCTAACGAGAATTGAAACTGTTTTGTCACGACACTTATACACTGGAACTGTTCGTTGCAGTATTGAAAGTTCACTTACACTTCACTGAACACTAACACAGGGTAACACAAAGGGTGTGAGGATGTAATTAAATAGGAAAGTGACGAAACTTGCGTGCACTCGCTGCCTACCTTGTTGTTGCTGCTGCGATGCGACGATTGACGTTCGTGGCGGGCTCAATCTCGCTGCATCCGGATTTGGAGGACCAAAATGTTGCGGCTTCGGACTGTTGTGCATCCTTCACCGCTGAGATTATGATAAAAAAACACTCGCGTACTGATTATACGTGGCTTTATTGTATATTAAGCATGAGCGAACTGTAAACTATACATAAAAATTACATGAAAGTACTTTCGCGTGCAGGTGCCTGTCTCTGCTTTACCCTCGACGATGTTCTATTGTTTTAGTAGTACTGAACGCCAATAGATGGCGCTGGTTGGATTTTTACTCATTATTTTGCGACTGACGGAACAACTGACATCAATTAAGTTAACTATGTAATGGCCGTTAATCCTATAAAAACTGTCATGGTAATTTTATATTGTTGTTGAATGGCAGTCAACTTTCAACGGTGTAAGCATATAGATTTTTCTTTACGAATGTCTCTTCATCAATTTCATTTTTTCATCCTCACTATCTCAATTAGCACAAAGAGGCAGGAAAGCACCATAAAATAAGAAAAATACACCACTACCAGTTCTACTGTCTATTCTTCACATTATGAATCGTTCTCATCACTAACCTACGCAGGATTTTTTTCAAGAGGAGGGCTGCGTTCTAGGGGAGAGTGGGATACGCAATAAAATGTTTCGAAATTGCCATTTTCAACCTAGTTTCGAAGTTGTTCAAAGTAAAAAAAATGATAATTTAGGGTCATTTTAATGTTTTCCCCCTCGAGTTCTTTACTGCATTCATTTGAAGATTTTGATTTTCTCAGAATTTCGGAGGAGGTTGTAGCCCCATTCGCTACCCCCTGAGTACGCCAGTGGTTCTGGTCGTCGCGATTAACCTAAAGCTTAGGAAAGGTGCACGGAATTTGAGGATAGTGCACAGATCTACAGGTACCAGAAAATCACAATGCTCTTCTTTTTAGTTCCAAACGTTTTTCCAACAATATTCATAAAAAAAAGCGCCCCATATTGATAATTGATTTGGTTTTTGATGCTTCGTAGCGTTTGGAGGCTCCATTAAACATCAATTCTATTGCTTGCTGAGGCCCAAGGGGGAACGAATCAGGACTTGATAATTAGGGATTTAATTGTTGCCATTGGGCCCGAGTTAATTGTGATCGCGTTCAGAGGTACGCACGTGGTACTATCTGCAATTACAGCACGTGTGCATGCATGAACGCACACGCCAGCACATACACGTAGAGAACTATATGTTTCCCTTGCATTTGCGATAATGTACCTACGCGGCGCGGAAGCAGAAAAAGTACCTTGATGTGACGTTTGTGCTCACCCAGCCATCTGTTTGCTGATATCTCATGAAATAACACCCGCTCCGGTGGTACGGGTGAGGGGGGGGGGGAGGGGGGCGCACGAGCTTCGGTTATGCAGAGAACGTGACTCGTTTTTATTGCTACATTTTAATATAATTTTTTTAAATTAAGATTTTAAACCAAGAATCCATGGAACATTTATCCCCGCAAACAGATGAAGTTAATAACTAAAAAAGTTGAAAGTTAATCACAGGATTACTAGAAAACTTTCATTAACTGAATAGTTCACACACTTATATATTACGTCACCGAACTGTAGACGACAGGCAAGAATATGTGCTGGTAACAAAAACCGACTTCCACCCATAGGCGCCGACTCCATGGTGTTTGGGGGGGCTCGAGCCCCCCTTCCCAATGTTAATGATGTGGGGCAGAGCCCCCCAAATAATTTTGCTTAAGAGGATCTAATGTATTATTTGGCTTCTCTTGTAAAGTTTACTTTGAATTGTGCCACATGAACTTAACTTTAAATACACATTTGAAATATTCTAGACCATCATTTGGGGGGGGGGGGGCTATGACCGGAGACAGCAAAACACATGACTTATTTCTATATGCTAAGTATATAATTATAAGTATTGTTAACATTTTTACTAAAAAGAGTTTCAAAATAACGAGGTGATTTGACAATTATACCAGTATGTTGTTTAGTGAATTCTGAAAAATTTGAGGTCGTAAACACGACTTTCAGGCAATATTGACATGTAGGATATTTAGTTATCCTCGAAATCTCTTCCTCTCGTCCAAAGAATAGGGGAAAATAATTCTAAAGTCTTTGAGTCTATTTAACACTGGCTTGCAGTAAAGTACACAAGGAAAGCTTATGAAAAGTCTGTATTGCGAAAGCACATTCATTTATTTCAGTGATCAGGGCCCCCCCCCAATAATTTTGACAAGTCGGCGCCCCTGCTTCCACCCCTTCTTTTGCCGGCCGCGTTTCATCAAGGTTTTGTGAACTGTGCGAATTCTGTCTGCTTGTCAACCGTCACTTCGGTGTGGAATCCCCCTGTCGTTTCGGTCTGAAAACTCCATTCCAAAGCTGAGTAAACAATTACTAGTTTATTTCACCATTGTTTAATAACAACTGACAAACTGACACATTGCACAAAATTAACTGCCACCTCAAAATTTACTCACATAGGTAATAGGATATAGTGTGTAGGTTATTGTCACGACTGATTCTTTTTAATTAGAACGAGAATTAAGATTGTTGTACGACACTAATTTTAGAGCTAAAAGAACAGTATGTTAATTAAAAAAATTATAGCAATGCTTGATCAAAGTGATAACGAAATCACTGCAAAAATGAGTCACCTGCCCTGGGTACATTTTTTCTCAATAGAGGGCATTAGTTTTGGCTGTTCGTTTCTTCCGCGTGAAGGCCACGCCCCCTTGGCAGCTTGGGTAGACACAGCTGGTGTAAACTTGCACGTTACTTTTTTTTTTTTCTTGGTGAGTGAATGGAAGTTGACTGCGAGGGAGTTGGAGAGGAAACGTGTTGACCCATATAAGCTGGTATGTAGACTTTTAAAGTTATTATATATGATTGGTGTCCATTGTCATGTGTTTGTGTATGTGTATTTTGTGGATAGAAGACAATTAGAGCAACAAAGGTTTCGTACAACTCGGCAGCTTGGCTTTTGTGGCTTCATTAGTAGTAATCGTGGAAAGTATCGTACATGTACGTACTTGTTATCTTTAATTTGTTTGTTACATGAAATGTTTCTTGAAATTACTACTATTGAAAACTATAAGTAGGTTTTCCAGTATGGTTTAGACCTTACCACAGGTCTCCAAACTTCACGAGACATTTAGCAACTGCTCACGTTTGAAAATACAAGGCGAGCTACCAAGTGTGAATTGATTTTTTTATGGTCATTTCTTGGTTTATAAAAACTTGAGTATGTATAATCAAATTATTATTTATAATTTATGTGCAACATAGAGAGTTTAAAGGGATGTAAATACTTTTCTTACAAAACACAGTAAAATTAGAAAACTTACTACCTAATTGTTATCATCCTTCTTCTTACCATGTTAATGAGAAGGTTAACACTTATTTTCGTTCGAAATATTTGTTAAACAGGAGGAATAGGTTGTCACAGACACTAGAACGAATTGTCCAGATATCCATTTATCAGCCTGTTTCCGAACCCAGGGCCTCCCCGATGACGAAGTGCTATCGTTTGTCACCTTGTAAGCAAGGGGTCCCGGGTTAGATACCCGGTGGAGGCACACAGTGGTTAGGATTCCACTTTAAACTGTAGGTCCAGTACCGATTAACCTATCTGTGCATAAAATGGACTTGAAACAAAAACTAGACACTCAAGTTTCCGAACCTCTTTTTTAATCACCTGTATGTTCGAGAAGGCAACCTCACACTTGTAAGTAGAGCTGAACAACGCCTTCACTCGTTGTGCAATTCGAACCAAAGCAGGATATCTTTCCTTGGGCACAAAAGGTCGGATCGCCCTTGATTGATTGTGTTTATTTTACTTCGCTTTTCTGCCACTCTAGGCTAATCGCGAAGATGAGGATGAGGGATGGTGTGATGAAATTGATGAACGAACACTCACAAAGAACATCTATGCCTAGGCTGGAATTCGAACCCTAGACCTTTGTCTTCGGAGCGCGCTGTGCTACCCACTCTGCCACGGAGGTCGGCAAATTGCCCTTGAACTTGAGACTACAGTATGCTTGTGATGAGCCCTGTTTTGTAGTTTCGTAGTGTTATTTATTTTCAATAACTTTCCACGCAGTGCGTCAGCGTCCACATCCATAGCTGTGGCACACCATCTGTTGATTGATTGATTGATTGATTTAGTTTATTTTACTTCGCGTTTTGTGCCTCTTGGCTAATTTGCGAAGATGGGGATGAGTGATGAAATGATGAAATTGATGAATGGACATTCACAAACAACCAAGCCCAACCAGGATTCGAACCCGGGACCCTTAGAGTACACACACCATCTGTTGTCAAACCATTTTGCAGACAGGATTATTCTATGAGGAAATACATACAGGGTGGCTCAAAAAGTCACTTAACACCCTCGCTACAAGGCCACTGCAGCGCGCAACGTGGCAATGGTGATGACCAATCGTTGCCAGGCCAAGGGGGAACAACATTGATGCCACCCGCACGGTCGGCGGCCATCTTGATGACCGCCATCTTGAATTCAACTTCAGAATTTTAAATGGGAAGGGGGTGATATGATATATCAAATCAGGCTAGAATTTCACGAGAAATGCAATGGTGAAGGTTTTTTCGACATATCTTTAACCAGTAAAAAGTTATGACTGAATTATTGTACCAATTTGCTCCTTTTCGAGGTGTTAGGGAGAGAAATTTGCATGCCATTGCACACGATTTTAATCGGATACATCCACGAAGAGCTGTGCATTATGAATGGTTGTCGCGAACAATTTACAGTGTGACGCTTCTATTGAATTAAAAGTCCTTCACAGTGACAAGGCTAATGTTTATGTTCATAAGGAAGTCCATAAACAGAATATGCGACCCTTGTCATCTAATAACTAACTTTGGACAGAAACTGCTTCACAACGTTCCCATAGTGTTCTGGTGTTCCTTCCTATTGAAAAAACTCTGTAAAAAGTACCTTCTTCCATAAGCAAGTATGAAAAAACCTGTTTATTTAACAAATCTAAGTATCCCTAAGCATTTAAGATTCCGTTGATGAAAAATTGACTAACCAATCGTGTTCCACACAGCACGCCACACCATTAACTTACCAGCACTAACCATTCAGCTTTGATCTGTCGAAAATGGGTTATCAGATAAAAAGGATTGAATATCGTAACGCAACTCCCGTGCTGCGTTTGGGATCGAACCTAGAACCCCTTAGATCGTATTGGGTGGTGTAATTATTCATCGTTCATCTCTCGTAATCTTATTACCCGCTTAGCCTAAAGTGTATGCGAGAGGTTACCTTCCAAAGGAATGGCAATGGAAATTAACTTATATTAAATATGGGTTTTATACTTTCCATGACTGGACCGATATGGATAGCGGCAAGAAAAGGATAATACCCGACTCACAGATGGATGATTACTGTTCCATGGATCGTCCTCTCAATAATGGCACTTGAAATGCATCTGACCTTCCAGCTAGAGTTCACTCTCCTTATGCACCACCGTCCCTCTATCCTTCCTTGCTCTATCCCGTCCACTTGCCAACTCCTCAACATCCGCGGTCCTTACTCTCTCTCGTATTCTCGCCAACTGCCCACACCTCCTGACAATTCCAACACTCTTGCCACATACGACTTCCAAGTCAATCACCCGACCTTTGCCTGATTACTTACTCAGCATTCCTTTCCCTGCTATCTGTTAATCTAAGACTTTACTTTGTACCCAATACCTTGGGTACGATACGCTCCTCTACCCCCTAAAGAAAATCTTTTGATTTTCAACTAAAGATGAAAGATTTAAAGTTCTATTCCATACCATAATAGCAGGCTTGCCTCTGCAGGGAGGGGTTGGGTGGGTTGTTGGCCCCCTCGTCTTCTTTTCCTTCCAAAATATTCATGATATTTCCAAAAAAGGAATCCTCTCGTTGGTGTATAGCAACATCAATTGTCTCATCTAACAATAACAATGTACGTGGCTCTGGAAGCTCCTCGTCTTCTCCCTGTGGATCATGTTCTGTTTCTCTGCTGATAGCATCCGCCATATTTTGTGTAGTTTTGCAGTGAATTGGCGTAAAATCGAACTCGGCCATCAACGTGTACCATCTAAATAATTTGTTTGAAAGTTGCGTTGAGGAACGAATGAATGTGATTGCTTGATTGTCGGTAAATAATTCGAAATGTCTCCCAAGTAAGAAGAATCTGAATGACTTAAATGCGTATATGATTGCCAACAATTCTTGCTCGATGGTTGAAAGTCGAGTTTCATGGTCTTTTAAAACTCTACTGCAATAGGAAATAGGCTGAAAATCACCGTTCGCATTCGGTTGTAAAATCACCGCGCCAATAGCCTTACTGCTTGCATCCGTATATACCCTTACTTCTTTGGATGGATCATATGGCATTAATACAGGAGCTGTAAGTAAAGCTTCTTTCAACTTCTCAAACGCAGTTTGCTGTTCTTCCCCCCAGAGAAATTTCTTCTTTTTTCCTATCAATTTTTGCAAGGGAAGTGCCATCTCGGAATATGATTTTAAAAACTTCCTGACATAAGATGTTAATCCGAGAAATGTGCGAACTTGTTTCACAGTTGTCGGTGTTTTATATTTCTTGATAGAATCAATGATTTTGTCATTGATCCGATAGCCAAATTTTGAAATTTTATGTCCTAAAGCAATAATCTCAGTGTAGCCGAAGTGACATTTTTCTATAGCAAGTTTCAATCCCGCAGCCTGTAAACATTGTAACATTTTCTCCAGAGTTACGAGCATTTCTTGAAAGGTATTTCCAAAGCAAAATAAATCGTCCACATAATGCGCAAAGTCCTGCTATTATGTTATGGAAAATGGACTTCTTTATAGACAACATAAACTGGGAGCTACGACTAAAAAACTATTATGCATACCAAAGTCACTTCGCAACACTGTTATTGAGACATTACATAGTTTACCAGCTGGAGGAGCGCATTACGGCTTCACTAAAACATACAAAAATGCGTTGGATAGGATTTACTTTCCATTCATGAAGAACCATATTCAGAAAATGGTCAAGGAGTGTGTAATTTGTCAGCAGAATAAGCGCATAAAAGGAGCGCCATATGGAGAACTTTTAACGTTCAACTCACAGAAACCATTCGATAGAATCGCTTTAGATTTTAGCGGACCGTATCCACCAAGTGGTTTGCTTCGCCATAAATATATATTAAGTGCAATCGATCATGGTACTCGATTTTTAATTGCTCAATCAGTAGCAGATACTTCAAGTGAGACAGCAGCTAACTTCCTTTTTGAAAATGTAATTCTACGCTTTGGTTGTCCGTCTCGTATAGATACGGATAGAGGTACTTCATTCACAGCTAGTTTATTCAAAGAACTATCGGAGAAATGTGGAATCCAACTTAAATTCGCTCCAGCAGCTAATCACAATTTAATCGGATTATTGGAACGATCACATGCTATTTTACAGGGACTTATGAAAAACTTTGTGAACTCAAAACACACAGACTGGCTTTTATACTTGCAATCGGCCGTGTGGTCGTACAATGTTAATTACCAGGAGAATTTGAAGAACAGTCCATTTTTTCTTCTTCATGGATTTACGCCTAGATTAGTCTGGGAGAGCGGACTACATTTAACGCCCAGTGTGAATGTAAACAACGAGATGAGATTCAAGATTCTCGAAAAAGCACGAGAAGCAGCTTATGAGTCTCTACAGAAACGCCACCGACAAGCAAAAAAGTACTACGATAAACGTCATCAGTCCATTGAATTTACGCCAGGAGAATTGGTTCTAGTATACGATGGCAGTCATCGTGTACACACCGCTAAATGCTTTTCGGGAGTATATAAAGGACCTTGTAAAATTATAGCAAAAGAAAATCCCAATGTTTACAAAGTGGAATATAAGACAAAACGGGGACAGACAGTCGTGGACTCAATTTCGGTCCAGAGATTGAAGAAGTACTACGCTTCGGAACACGGTAGCGGCGATGAGAATGTAAATGGTGATGATGAGACTGAAGAACAGGAACAGTCAGGAGTGAATGAGTGAGAACATACCTTTTACCCTGTACGTAACTTCCTTTTCAGTACTCTGATGCACTAAATAAATTTTACATCTTGCAAATATTTTTTTAAAACTAACAAACACTAAAATTATGTGAAATATTATTGTTTAGCCCTTAATAATTGCACGGCAGTGTAAAACTAGTTATTACCACACTAAAATCATTAGTTATAACTCGTAGTCATCGAGGTTTCATAATAATGAACAACAAGTACAGGAACGCGCAAAAATAATAATTAATATTATTGTATTCACGGATAGTGAACAAAGGGAATGGTGATGAATATAAATTGCGCGCAAGGAATTTTCCTCAGATTTCTGTAGGCCTGCAGAGAACTGATGGAAATAATCTTTTGTGAACTACAAAAGATAAATAGTGTAAGTCAATAATAGACTTTAGTATTTTTTTATGAATAAAATGTGTTAAACACATTCGGTAAGGAAAACGAGAATTAAAATTCTCTATGATTTAGCGTGGTTAGTCAAAATAGGGTTAAACAAGTACATATTTTAATATTTCAATTGTTAAATTTAAGTAATAATTACATTTATAATTTTAATAACTAAATAAATGACAGAAATATGAGATTATCAGTTTTATAAGATTTAAATAACGTTAAATAAAGAGAACAGTTATAATAAGAGATGACTAGGCATACAGCCTGTAAACATTGTAACATTTTCTCCAGAGTTACGAGCATTTCTTGAAAGGTATTTCCAAAGCAAAATAAATCGTCCACATAATGCGCAAAGTGATTGGGATCCAAATTTGAGCACGCAAGGTGAATGCAACGAGTCATCGCACTTGATGAACTGACGTGGCCCTGTGGCACAACGTTCATTTGATACTGTGACATTCCTGGTATTGTAAATGCTGTATATTTCTTACTATCCTCGGTGAGAGGAATATTAAAGAATCCGCTCTTCAAGTCCGCCGTACAGTAGTATTTCTTACCCCCCATATTGTATAATATTTCATTGATGTTATTCACACCCAGAGCGTCAAATACAGACGAAACATTCAATCTGCGATAATCCTGGCATAATCTATAACCCCCCTTTGCCTTCTTTACAAGGATAACTGGAGAGTTAAAGGGTGATTTTGTAGGAGAAATAACACCTTGCTTTAATAAAGTCTCAATCTGATCTTTAATTTCATCACGAAGGTGGACTGGAATTGGATAGGATTTTAAGTGAAATTCTGTGTCATCTTTTAGTTGAATTCTATGTTTATAATTCGTGGCTCTACCTATATCATCCTTTGACCACGCAAAAACATGTGGATATTTCATTAAAACAGCCAAAAGTTGCTCCTTTTGCTGGGGTTCTAAATTCGGATTCACATCAAACCGACTAGGGTCCGCCCGTGCGTCACTGACGTTCCCTGACTCTTCCGTCGCGAAAACCTGTGCCTGTTCACCAATTTCATCCTTATTCTCATCATTATTGTTACTCATGATTGGCCTATCCCATGTTTCAGCTTTCCCGATAATAGTGCCTTTCTTAATTGTAACATTATAATTTAAAGGATTTGTGATCCAAATGAGATTCGAATCCGGATTAATAATTGCTCTGGCAACCATCAATCCCGTTTTCTCTTGAAACTGTAGGTCCGGTTCCAAGAGTGTCCTATCTTTGTCATATGAATTAGCCAATTTCAATGGAATGCACAAATGTGTCCTGGGTTTCACTTTTATCTTTTTAGCAGCTACAAATTCTGGTTGCAAAACATGCTGTAACAAATGGAAAACTTTGATTGACACGTCAAAAGCTTTCTTATTCTCATTTTTAATTTGGTTTCTAGGAGGTGTGCCAAATCTATGCAAGGTAAGCTTATTTTCCTCAAAATCTAACTTAGCCTTTTGTCCCTTCAAGAAATCATTTCCTAAGATAGTAATTTGATTAAAATCCTTAATAATTCTAAATGGATGAACAAATGTTTGGTTATGTATAGAAAATGGTAGTAACACAATTTCCTTAACCGTCAGTTGACTATTAGCGACCCCTCTAATCGCAGTATTTATATTAAATCGCTTGGCATTGACTGGTATGTTCTTATCTCCAGTTACCGAAATTTGACTTCCACTATCCAGGATGAACTGTCGAATTTCCCCATCTACTTTCACATTGATGTAAATCAGATCTTCAGAAGGAAAAGTAGAGACCGTTAGAGTTTTCCCCGTAGGTCTTGCACCTAGGTCCCCGTCATTTGCAGGTCTTGCTCGTTTAAAGTTCCTACTGTTCTGACGAAAAGTAGAGTAATTTGCATTAACAACCTGATTAGTATGGTTATTTGGATCTTCGCGTCCCTGTTGTTGCTCCAAAAATGTTCGCGGAGATGAAGATAAAAAGTGCGAACGCTGAAATCGAGGGTTACTGCCATTGCGCCATCGCCCCCTATGCGAGCTTTCCGACTGTGTGTCGAGATTAATATTGTGGTTGTTATGCCAAGTATTTCTATTCTTCCACTGAGTGTGGGCTCTTGTGTTACTATTATTATAATAGGTTCTTCTATTGTTTCTATTTCTAGGAACATTTTCTCTAAGTGGATATGAGAATGATGACTCAGTGAATGAATGTTTTTTCCGATGTTCTGTAAGTGCATTTACTTTAGCCTCAAGATTCTGAAATTGCAAAACTAAGTCTGACTCATGAGATTGAAGTCCCGTGTTCGACTGCAATTGATCAAGGTCTTGTTGTAGTGCATTTAATCTTTCCTCGATTTCCCGATTAGCCTGAGAATAACTTATGTCAACATGACCATTGACCGTGCGCTGCAACGTGATAGCTTGCTGAGTCGGCATGTAGGCTCGACTCGATTCAGAACACGACAGAGCTTTCATTGTCTCACATTCAGTTTCTAGAATTTTACGTTTTTGCACAAGATATTTGAATTGTTCAACATTTTTCAGGTCTCGTAACATCTCATGCACTGAATCATATTCCCTGTTATAAACTTCTTTGATAAAGTTAGGTTGTAAACCCCCGCTTATTTGCTTAATTTGTTCACTAATGTCCATGGCAGGATCTAATTTTAATAACAATAACTGTTTTTCTCTCACATATTTTGAAACAGGTTCATTTTCCTGATGGAAGCGTAATCTGATTTGTTCTTCTAATTGAAAAGTATCCCCCGGTTCCGTAAATTCTTCCACAATTTTAGTTTTTAAAGTTACAAAATCTATATGCTGTGCTTCCTGAGTTCGACTCCAACTATTTAACCATTCCAATGCTGAATCACCCAAAAATGCCGGTAGCATTTGTCTTTTCTTTAAGTCATTCCACTCATTAAGAATAGCTAAACTTTCAAATTTGTCGATGAATTTTAATACATCCTCGTGAATGTTACCTTGAAACTGGATAGTTTCGAGAATGTCGGGGTGGATAAATCTAGATTGCGCCATGATTCAATGATTAGCCTATGGGCAGGAAAAATGCTTGATTAGCTTCAAATTAGTATACTAAGTTGCTTGTTTTCTTTTCTCATCCCCCCGTGACTTTGACAGGACATTATCAGCAATTCAAATGTTTACTCTCCCGGAAATTTGATAAGTTAGGTTCAACAATCGCCTAACAGAGTGACGACAGTACCGAACACATCTTTAAAATATTTAACCAACCTTTATGCAACATCCTAATGTTAATTCTCATCTTTTTACAAGCCAATCGCCGAATAACCTAGTGGAACCTCTACTCTTATTTATTTGCGCCTTACCGCGTAGCATATTGCTAGGCCTACCTATTGCTTTCTTTTCTTGATCTTTGGTAACAATTGATAATTAACACAACGTGAAGCGCTAACAAGTGAAAATTCCGTCGCCATATCTCACGTACGTAATTATAAAAGCTAGAAGGCTCTATTATTTTCATCATATTTCAGGATGAAATAGATGAAAATCGCAGTATTTCACGTACTGCAGTGTTTTCTCATCACATTTGCAAAAAATGGATGAGAAGCCCTAAGCAGCCTCCACCACGTAACGCAACTCCCGTGCTGCGTTTGGGATCGAACCTAGAACCCCTTAGATCGTATTGGGTGGTGTAATTATTCATCGTTCATCTCTCGTAATCTTATTACCCGCTTAGCCTAAAGTGTATGCGAGAGGTTACCTTCCAAAGGAATGGCAATGGAAATTAACTTATATTAAATATGGGTTTTATACTTTCCATGACTGGACCGATATGGATAGCGGCAAGAAAAGGATAATACCTGACTCACAGATGGATGATTACTGTTCCATGGATCGTCCTCTCAATAATGGCACTTGAAATGCATCTGACCTTCCAGCTAGAGTTCACTCTCCTTATGCACCACCGTCCCTCTATCCTTCCTTGCTCTATCCCGTCCACTTGCCAACTCCTCAACATCCGCGGTCCTTACTCTCTCTCGTATTCTCGCCAACTGCCCACACCTCCTGACAATTCCAACACTCTTGCCACATACGACTTCCAAGTCAATCACCCGACCTTTGCCTGATTACTTACTCAGCATTCCTTTCCCTGCTATCTGTTAATCTAAGACTTTACTTTGTACCCAATACCTTGGGTACGATACGATATTCTGTTTATGAACTTCCTTATGAACATAAACATTAGCCTTGTCACTGTGCAAGACGTTTCATTTAATGGAAGCATCACATTGTAATTGTTCGCGACAACCATTCATAATGCGCAGCTCTTCGTGCATGTATCCGATTAAAATCGTGTGCAATGGCAGGAAAACCTCTCTCCCTAGACATCACTTTGATCTCGATGCATTACCGATGCGCTAAACAAATTTTAAGGCATTTTTCTAACACCTCGAAAAGGAGCAAATTGGTACAATAATTCAGTCATAACTATTTAATGGTTAAAGATACGTCAAAAAAACCTTCACCATTGCATTTCTCGTGAAATTCTAGCCTGTTTTGATATATCATATCACCCCCTTCCCATTTAAAATTCTGACGTTGAATTCAAGATGGCGGACATCAAGATGGCGGACATCAAGATGGCCGCCGACCGCACGGGTGGCGTCAATGCGGTTCCCCCTTGGCTTGATAACGATTGGTCATCACCATTTCCATGTTGCGCGCTGCAGTGGCCTTGTACCGAGGGTGTTAAGTGACTTTTTGAGCCACCCTGTATTTTAATCTTCCAATACACAACTTAACACGCAGTATGCCCTTTCAGAGGAATAATCTTCATCAGCTCTTCTTTCGTTTTGAAATCACTAAAAAAGCATTCCCACGAGAACAGCCAATTGAGCAGTAATCGGCAAGTCTGAACATTCATGAAGTGGAAGTGGAAGATATCGGCAGCTATAGAAATCACTTTTCATAACCTCCACGCCTCGCAATACTGTGTTGGCAGAAAACTGAATAGATTTTATGGCTGAAATTATTTAATTTGTATTTTCAAAATTAGCAACCAACGCCTGAGCAGCGTCTATAATGGCTTATTTTATCATGTTCCGTTCAATGCATGGATTCTTTTATCTTGAACGACGATTCATGAGACACTGTAGGTAGCCTCGGTTCCTGCTTTATATATATATATAAAACAATGACTGTTACGCGTATCAAAGTATGTGATTTTTCTCACAGTAGTTTGAGGAGGAAAATTCGTTTGAATTTTCAGTTTTTGCATGAACTGTTTTGTAGTGCCTTTCAATATTTAATTCCATTAACAAGGTTATTATGCTTGCTTTGAACAACAAACATTTTTGAGAAATTATCCTCATTCCACTCCGAATGAAAATAATATAACTTCTGAGTGTGTGTTTTTTTAACTTACACTCGCCATTATTTTTTTTCAACCATATATCAGACACAATACGTATCACTTGAAGGGAACTTCAATTCCTGAAAGTATACACGAGACACACCTATCATTTGTACGTACTATCAAAACACAGCACGAAGACTCAATTTTTGCCGAAGTGTCGCCCAAATATTGCCCCGTTTATTTACAGTGTATTCTAGCCTTAGAGTATAGAAGGAATAGAGAGAGCGTGTGTGACGTCAGCTGAAGCCAAAATAGCTTGCCGCGGCCGCCATGTTGGGATGTGCCACCCGACTGTTGGGTCTATTTGTTAACATTCAGCGAGAGGGAATTTCGTTGTGAAAAATAAGGCTGCTTGTTATGCTTCTTTATGGTTAAATCATCAGAAACAATAACACGAAGTTTTTAGTAACTAATTTTGACAATGAAACGAACAGATCTAAACCTATTTTTGTGCTGGGCCATAGGTAATGCTCTATTATATCTCGTTAGTACACCAGAAAGAGTTTAATGAAATAACAATAGAATCAAAATAGGAGTTTCATTATAACTCCTACACTCGTAAATGTATCACAAACATTATTACATAAAAATATGAGCTATGTACGTACAAATGTATAACGATTTAATAAGTAAGCCTAAGCCGAGATTATAGGTAGTTTCGGACCGAAACATCAAGCGATAAGCTACACACGATAGGCGACAAAAGACAGGAGCCCGTTCATTCAATGGAAGCCTTCAGACCGAAGCGACAAGTGATAAGCTACACGTACCTTTTGGCAACCGACTGTCAAAAATTAATGCAATAAAAAAATTGCATTCATTTTTGTTCATTTTCGAACCAAAGCGACACGACAAACTTCACGTGTCGCCTGTGGCTCGCGTGTCACTCGAACTGGGTCGTTTTACCAATACCATACATAGTGTCGCTTCGGTGTGTTGTTCGCGCATCTGCGGTGAATATTTTGCTTAGGGGAGAATTCACACCGAAGCGACAGGCAACACGTCTTGCTTGGGAACGAGCCAATCAACAGTAACGTTTCACACCATAGCGACATGAGACTGCACAAGCCTAAGTTCGGTCTGTGAAATCCTCAAGCGATACGTGTCGCCTGTCGCTTTGGTGTGAATTCTCCTTTAGACTGAAGGGGCCCATGTCGCTTGTCGCTCCGGTGTGAATTCTCAGGGGATCGCGCGTCACATGCCGCTTGGTTTTTTGATTGATTTGGTGTTTTAAGTCCACTTTATGCACAGTAAGGCTAATCGGGACTGGACCTACAGTTTAAAGTGGGATCCGAACCACTATGTGCCTCCACCGGGTATCGAACCCAGGACCCCTTGATTACAAGGTGAACATGCCGCTTGGGAACGAGCCAATTAACAGTAACGTTTCACACCATATATCAGAGGCGTGGCGTGCATGTAGCCGCTGTTACCGCAGGTAACACCAAAATATGAAGAATTGAAGAACCTGTCTTAAAATATTATTACGTACATAAACTGGTAATATTGTCGTAAAGTAAACATTGCAGACTGACATTTTTTCTGACACCGGCAAAAGCGAAGAGGAGGACTGATCCGGTACCATCCTCAGGCAACATGAGGAAAGGGCCCTGAGCCCACCCAAGGAAGACTTTCCGTCGCAGCATAGACTGTTTCGGCGGGAGGAGAAGGCGGGTTAATGGCATGACTGTTTAGCCGCCTCAGTTGCCGGTGATCCTTACCGGATACAGATCAGTGTTGCCATATTCAATTGACAGAAAAGAGCTAAGTCGCCTAATCGGGTCTATCTTACTCTGAAGGTGTCCAGTTACACTGGGGAACGATGGCGCAGTAGTAGCGTCGCCGACTTGTAATCAAGGAATCCCGGGTTCGATCCCCGGTGGAGGCACAAGTGGTTCGGATCCCACTTTAAACTGTCCCGATTAACATTACTGTGCATGAGTGGACTTAAATCGCCAAATCAAAATTTAAAAAAAAATCAAATCACACTGGGGGGAAAGCAAACTACCAAGTGATATTTTGTATTTACTCTAAATATCAGCGATTACGAAAGTCCTCTTTGTCCTTCTTCGACATTATGGGCGAGAAGAAGAGGAGAGGGATGGGTATGGTCAATGGGTCCGCTGTCCTTCTAAAAATGTCAACCTAAAATTCTATATTTCACACATATAATATTATTGCGGTTACAGGAATTTGTGATAATTGTTGAAAGGGCCGATTCAGATTGACATACATTGTCGCAGGAATGCGATAATTTCGGATTGAAGCAATGTTTTTGAGATGGTAGAACTGTTTTTGGGTGAAAACAATACTTACAAGCATAATTTTCCGATTGTTATCTTAGCACGCTCTGAAGTGTCAGGTGTCGCAGGTTCGAATCCTCAGCAAGAAATGGTTATTTCAATATTTGTTGTTATTATTTTACTTACTTAATTATAAAAATTAATAATTACATACACAAAGAAATAATAATTTTATTTCAATAATTCACCATGCATCCTCATCGTCACGATTATCCTATAAAGCGAAAACCTTAAAGGCAGCGGCGTGCATTCGGGGCACGAAAGGTACGCACTGCGTACCCACAACACAGTAAGAAAAAAATAAACATTTTTTCGTCTTCACCGAACATGAAAATTCAACAATTATCGCTCCGAAAGCAGTTCCACTGCAAGAAATTCTGATTTCCACACGAACACGCTGCTGCCTTCCTGAAGGCAGTCCCGAATGATCCCGATTGTGACTTCGGCACCCACCCGATCCGCGTTCCTGCCGATTTCCGCAGAAAGACGTTGTTTCTTCTGCTTGGTACCCTAGAAATTCGGAAGGTAACCCCATTGGCTCATATCAGCCCCGACCACGTGTTTGGGTCTGCCCGCGCTTACCCTCTCTGTCACTTATTTCCCGGTTCTAAGCATAGAGGGTACCCAAGATTTTGACAGCGTATACAGTGTTGACAGTAGTCAACATATATTTTTTTATGGAATGCTTAGCTTACTAGCATTTAGCAGCCACGCGTAGATAGAACACTGTTGGGTTGCAATAAAAATACATTATAAAAAGTGATACAGGAATCAGAGAGGAGGGCAAGAATATGTAGTGGTGGAAGATCATATTTAATATACGCGTAAACTATCACATATAAAATATTTATGTGAGGTTAAAGTTACACTAGCAATTTTTTTTTTTCGTATAGGGAGGTGAGGACCCAGAATGGACTGTCACTGTGTCGAGGGGAAAATATGTGAACAATTTGCAAGTTTCGCACAATTCTCAGAGTATGAGAGTATCTGTTTATCTCCTTTCGGGATCATAGCATGGGTCTTGATTGTTGACCCGACGATATGAATGAATGATAAAAGAAAAACATAATAAAACACAATGCTTACAATGGGATTCGAATGAGCCCCCCCCCTCCCTCCCGCCAGATATTGCCAAGTGATGTACGGTAGTTTATCTTTTGAAGTGTTCTGGGATGTATGCTGACGTATTTTCTACTTGTCCTTAATTATCTCCCTTCTACTAAATACTTTGTCGACTGGCAACGCCGATTCATTCGTCCGCAAGAACGCGTGGTTTTCGGGCATAGCGGGACCGGACACAACATACCGTGGGAGGTTGACTTTTGCTTTCTTCTGTCGTGTGAAATTTGCAGCGAGTGTTTCGTTCATATTATTTACATTACAGGATCTCTATTGTTTGTCGGTGCTGTGAAGTGATAAAATAGGGGGACCGGGAGTTATTAATGACGTTCTGGAGAAGGGATTTTCGGAATTTACGAAAAAAGTGTAAACAATCCGAAATGGAAGGTCTGTTCCTGAGTTGGAAGAATTGTTTCAGGCAGGAGTTGTGAAGGATGGTAAGTAGTATATTAGGCATTTTGATTTTTGAGAAGAAGAAAAAAATATCTCTACAGAGTGATTGACAGTAGAAAATCAGTGAAACTTTATTGTTGGCCTTATTCGTTGGTTTCCTCTGCGAAAGGTGTGAAATAGTAGAGGATACTGAGATTTATCAAATTTATTACATGAAATTTGAAAGGACGGAAAATGATTGAGCCATTTCCTTCCCGTTCAATGTTCATCGCACTGCATGAAGGAAATAATCGAAGTTGAATTGTTGGACTCGACGTAGCTACTATCAGAATATATTTGCGTATATAAAGTATCATACATATATTTTACCTCGTTACATTTGGATATTGATACAAGGATGAGAAATTTCCCATTATAAAATTGTAGAAAGAAGTTATTTTCTGAATAACATGATGGCCAGGGAGGGGAAGGGGGGTTCTGGCCCCCATAATACATTTCGGTTGGCCCATGTTGCGTACCCTATTAGTAGTTTAAATGTCACCGCACGTCACTGCAAAGGCAGCAAGGGACGTAAAATATACGAAATAGTAGTGGTGTCAGAAATGAGATTTCAATGGATTTAGCGAAACATGGGAGTGGGAGTAGTTAGGAAACAGATGAAGACTACATCTACTCTACATACGTCTTATTTGAAACGAAAAGTTTCGCCATTTGGGCAAATCTGGTTTCAAAAGAACTAAGATGGCAACAGTAGTAGAACTAGACTTCTTGCAGGTTCCGAAGGAAATATTGGGGAAGCGCCGATGCTGAGAGGGGAGGGGGCAAGGAGGGTGCTTCACTTGTTACAAAAGTAAACAACGGTTTGCGGGAGGGACTGTGCAGTGCGAGTTTTGTGAGTGGTGTCTTTCGTCTTTATGTTGTTTTCGGGCATTGTCAATTAATTAACAAGCGGAATGGAGCTTGCTCCGAGTTCCGAGGTGGCGGGTTCATCCTATCTGAACAGTGTGTGTAATTGTGCGATAGAAGATATTTTGAAGCAATCTTTTGGTTCGTTCTTTTGCAGAAAATAGCGAAATTGTTGCGAAAGGGAGGCCAAAGCCTATTTTGAACGATTTAAAAACCAAGTCGTCTGCTGGATATGACCGACATTTCAGTGTTTCGTGGTATAACGACTATCCGTGGTTATGTGTATGTGCGCAGTTGTCGAAACTGTTTTGTTGGCCATGTACTCTATTTTCGGGTGAAAAAAAAGTATGGAATTCAGGTGTGGATAACATGGACCATGACGCACCCAAACATTCAAATTCAAATGAAAAACTTCACTTTATGACAGCATCATAGAACTTTTTTGATTTGATTTGATTGATTTTGCTTCGCTTGTGCCACTTTAGGCTAATTTGCAAAGATGGGGATGAGTGATGATATGATGAAATTGATGAATAGACATCACAAACATCCATGCCCAAGCAAGGATTCGAACCCGGGACCACAGCATCATCTAACTATTTTCGAAGATTCGTCGGATTGATCTGTTCAATAAGTAGCCTTCGATGCTTCTGTAAGTATCAAATTACGTATTATTGTGTCAACAACCAATGTTTACGATTTCACTTCAGTCCTTATGTCAACATTTTTTTTCCTGATTAATAATTTTACCAAAATCTAGTATTGAATTGCAGACGTGCCAGATTAATATTATATGAACTACTTGGAAGACATTGGGGGGGGGGATGAGGTGGGGAGGCGCCCAAGTCTTACGGCTCCTCCCTTAAATGTCCTACTGATAACCGGTAACACTTTTAAAAATATCACGCCATGCCACTGCCATAGATGCATGACAGGTCTCACTAGCCTGCCTTCGATTGGTGAAATTCTTAAGATACATATCCGCGTGTTACATCGGTGTAAAATCTCCCTAAAAGCAAGCATTCACTGCGCATTCGCTACAAACAGACCGAGGCGACACGATAAACGCTATTGTCACTCACCAGTCTGAGTGACACATGCAGCTTGCTGTGTTGCTTCGGTTCGAAAAGTTGCATTGATTTCTGAGAGTTCCATTCCAAGAGGCACGTCTTGCTTGTCGCTTCGGTCTGAATAGAGAGATTTCATACCGAAACAACAAGCGATACGTGCCGCTTTGATGATTTCACCAGTGCAGCCTTGTGCGGTCTGTTTTGCCGCTAAGGCAGGTGTAAACGTTGGCTGGCGACATGAGTCGCATGTAGGGTGACAATTAATGAACTATATGAAATAAAACCGTCATAATTTCTGAACGGTTCGCGTGATGACGTCCAAACTGCGTGGCTGGCCACAGGGCATGATGGGAATTCGTATGCGAATGCGCACGCAACGTGTTGATGTCGGCCATTTGCAAGTGAAAATGTCACGGTACAGCGTGCAGGAGCGTATACGCACTTGTGAAGGCCTATTATGCGAGCAATAACAGTCCGATTGAGGCGCAAAGGATCAATCAAGAATTTGATTCGCAAGTTTGAGAGAACAGGTAGTGTTTGTGATTACAGTGTTGGCAATGTCGGTCGACAAACAAGTGTGAAAACGCCTGTTCGTCTACGCCACGTCATCGCCAGAGATGGCAGACATATCGAACATGTCATCGAACCTAAATCCGAATGTCTGTAGTGCTGTTTACATGTGCAATACAGTTTGTGTACTACGTGGTTTGTCACTAATTTCAGTTTTATTTCATATAGTTCATTAATTGTCACCCTGTACATTCGATTTGAAAATTTCATTATTCAAAAAAATTTACCGTGCATGCGCCACCAACAAACCGAGGCGACACGATGGACTGTATTAAGAAAACGGCTCAGTCCGAGCGACACGTGCAGCTTGGCGTGTCGCTTCGGTTCGGAAGGTCTCATTTATTTCTGATGGTTGGTTTCCAATCGACACGTTTCTCTTTTTCCATGTCTGAAGTCTCTTTGTTCGTTCAATGAATTTACATTCCACAAAGTTCTCAACACGTATAAGCATTTGCAATAGTTATTTTTAGGAAACTTCGAACGATTTTTGCTATTTCGATATATCACAATTTTGAATTAAAAATTTTATACATACCGTTAATGATAATACCACTAATAAAATCACAACAGAAATGCGTGTATAATAAACGTAAATATGTTCTAAGCATGTTTATCTGGCGACCTCTCAATTCATTCTTTTTTTCTTTCTTTTTTCATAAACATTTCTTGCCACTTCTATTGTTGCATCTGAAAGCTGCGCACAGAGCCATAACTTCTTATTTATTATCTACTCGCAATGTCACTGAAATGTATAGGTAGTATGCACTATAAACAAACATTCCACGCTCAAATCCCTACTTCCACCACTGCATCAGCTGTAACTGTGGCACATCCCAAGATGACGGTTTTACCTCACGCCTTCATTCCCCTCGCCCAGAAAACACGCTTGGGCTCGCTCTGTATCTTCTATACTCTAAGATTCTAGCCAAACCCTTCACGAGCTACTGGAAATGACCCCGCGAGCTACTGGTAGCTCGTGATCGGCGGTTTGGAGATGTTTAGACCTTGAAACTTACATTGTGTAAAGGGTGACGTTGGAGTAACAGTCTAGCTCAGGGGTTTCCAACTGGCGGCCCACGATGCCTTTTTTGCGGCCCGCGATGCCAGTTTGCAAAATACATTAATTTTATATATTTTTATTAAAATACGTTCTATTTTTACTGAAGGAACAGTTTCGGAGTATGGACTTCCTTAAACAACTGGCATATATAACAGATATCACAGGTCATCTGAACGAACTGAACTTGAAACTGCAGGGAAGAAACCAGCTGGTGTCAGATTAAATGGGAAACATAAATGGGTTTCGTAATAAACTGAAGATTTTCAACGTTACTTTGGATAGGAATAACCTCATCCATTTTCCAATCTGTCGGCGGCTAGCAGAAGATGAAGAAACACTGGAATTTTCTGAATTCAGTGCAAATATTAAAGAAATAATGGATGTGTTTGACTCCAGATTTAAAGATTTTGTAGAACTTAAAAGCAGCATCCAGCTATTTAACAATGCTCTTGGCGTTAACATCGAAGAACAAGAAGCTTCTCTCCAACTTGAATTGCGTGATTTGCAAGGCGATGTGTTCCTTCAAACGAGGCAAGAAAAGGAGCCATAGTTTTTCAAATACCTTTCAAAGGAACGCTTTCCAAACCTTCGTAGTTTTGGGCAAAGAATGACATGGATGTTTGGCAGCACATACACGTGTGAAAGTGTTTTTTCTTCAATGAAGTTCATCAAGAACCGCTACAGAAGCCTACTGGCAGATTCTTCACTGCTTCACCTTCTGAGACTTTCAAATACAGAAATTGAAGTGGACATTCCAATTTTCATAAAAGAAGCAGATCGGCCTCAATTTTCACATTGAACACTTAATATGAAGGATTCTTATTTGTATGGTGTGATTTTCATTTCTTTCAATTCATCCATAAGTATCGGGTTTTGTGAAATAAATTGTAATTACACAATTTTGATTTGTGATTCCATTGTTTTTAATGCTTCATTTTAGAAATTTAGGTCATGCGAAAGTAAGTACTACATTTTCAGTTCAGTTCTTACAATTTTTGTAATTTTTAATCCCCCCCCCCAAAAAAAAATGCGGCCTGCCAATCAACTGCTGGATATAATTTTGGCCCTCGGACCTTTTGAAGTTGGAAACCACTGGTCTAGCTTGTCAACTTTGCGTTAGGAGGGGAAATTCTTTCTGGTCCTTTTATCATGTAATACGCCTACATCATGGGTTAAGTTGGTTCCCAACGCACAATATTTCACAGTGGGTATCATTTTGGTACCTGTACCCATGATATAAAATAGAAAATATTGCATATTATGTTGTTCATGAACTTTTATGTTTCTTTTTAGCTCGCGGGGATGTAATAGTGAAGTAACGTGTGGTTTTATGCAGTACTATTGGGATCAAATATATCTGTTATTTGCGATTTCCGCGGTCTGAAACAAATTTTATGTTACATAAAATCGTATCTCGACGTCATGGACGAGATTAGAATGTAAGGATCCCATCCATTCTTTGAATTTGAAATCTCGATGTGAATTGATGCAAAACGTTCAGGCATATGTCAGCAAAATATCAATTTTAAATTATATAAAAAAAAAAACCGATTAGGATTAGCACAGTGTTACCTCTATAGAGCCTTAATGTAAAGTTTTCGATGCACCCACTTACAGGAGCGGACACTAATTACGTTACAAAGTGAGCAAATGATACGAAACTCTTGTTACAGTGCACGATTTGACAACGTTCAGCGCGTTGCCTAGTGCAAGCTTAAACGGTCTTTTCCGAGTTTCATTAAAATGCATATCATGATCAATCACAGATTCGATACGAGAAATTATTTTATGCATAGCTTATTTATATCTGGTTGCCTTCTAAAATCAGACTGTTACCGCCCGGTTTATTTAAAATATTAAACATTTGACGTATTCATTCAAATTGTAACGTTTAACTAGAATTTATAACCGGATAGAAACAGAATGCTCTATTTTTCTCACTTCTATTTATTACAATATTTTTTTGTATAAGCCCCATGAAACGCGAGGCCTAGGGCGGTCGCTCACTTCGCTCATTCCTTGCTAGGTGTATGCATAAAACATAGAAATGTATCGATGAAGAAACTATTCGACGTAATTCTCGAAGGGGCACAAGTCCGTCAGGTGCTCCACCATTTCTACAAGATATTGCAAAATCTGCCCAGAAGTGTCAATGAACACACGAGCGAAATAAGTCGATCACCCCAGATGCGATAACTATATTGTTACAGGAAAAAATATTTCCGTGCTGTATTACAACCACTAGTTATCTTATGATAACAGGTGATGGTCGTGAAGAAGGAACACATCAAAATATTAATTTTATTTCCCAGTATCCTAATGCAGAATAGTGAGGTCAGAAGGCATGTTGATTGATAGATTGAGTTGGTGTTTTAAGTCCACTTTATGCACAGTAAGGCTAATCGGGACTAAACCTACAGCTTAAAGTGGGATCCGAACCACTATGTGCCTCTACTGTGTATCGAACACGGGACCCCCTGATTACAAGCCGACGACGCTACCGCTAAGCTATCAGGGAGCCTCTGCCTTGACATGTATCCTTTCAACAATTTCATCTAATTATCACTTATTCTCATCGTCGCGATTCGCCAAAATGTCATAAATAATGTAAATACAAAGTATGATATTTTGTGAACATTTATATGTAGTCTTTACAGCTACGTTTTACAAGCCAGAACACAGTTACGCTTACCAGTAGACTGTCTAGATGTAAGAAAACAGTTATTCTACTTCTGACATTTATGCAAAAGTGTACATATATTAACAGGTATGAACATGATCCGTTAAAATTGAACTTGATTCGTCAACTTTACACTTATGCTCGAATCCACATGAAAAATTAAACACGGTTGTCGGTCGATCAGTACACCCCGGGTCGGTCACGAATTTTGGTCACTGCGTGCAAGTGACCCTTGAAAGTTGAGCTTGCCTTGAAGTTTAGCATCTACGTATTATATTCACAAGAAAAATATGCTTATTTATTGAAGAATTCCTATTTTCTTAAAAGAGTAATATTTATTTCTTGAATTTGACTGGGTGGGCGTACACCTGACGCCTTTACTAGAAGAAATGACATTTACTTTTCCTATTTTTAAAAAAAGGAACCTTACATTTTGCATGTATGCTTTGGTACTCGTGGCTTAAAAGGATGACCGTTACGACCTCATTTAGTACTCGTCCGAAATGAGAAAAGTTCTACAGCGAGCGTAAGCCAACATGGATTTGATTACTTTGAGTCATTTCCTGGAGCGGTACCATTTTATGCAAATTCACCTTTCCCTACTACCCCTCACTTGCTGACTTCCATTCATTGCTCCAGAATGCGCGTCGTTCCGACGCCCTTCCAGAAATGAGTCCGACGCCTGCTGCGCCATCGCACGGAGACTCTCGCAAGTAAAAGAATGTTCGCGGCTTCCGCCGCTGGAGTTAACACAGAGGTTAAAAAGCTTTTATCCTAATTTTCCGCTGCCGTCGTTAGCGTCCGTGAGAGTTTTGTTGACGCGGAGGATTTAATCCGACTGGCACATTTCCCTTCGGGTAGTTTTCCTTGCGATTTTTCTCTTTTAATGGCCGGTTGTTGCGGATTAGAGTTAGAAGTTTAATCTACATATTCTTCCGCGTGGAAAATAGTGCAAAGTGACAGCAGCTTTCTAGGCATGCTTTTACAAGCATTTGATTTTGATTTAGGACGGTTATAATAATTACTATTCACGATTTATACGATATGCCATCTGCTGGGATTTTCTGGAACCGCTCTGATACGATGTTGTGTTGTTGTCTCAAAGTATGGGAAATGTGTTCGAAAGAGTAACGTCTACTGTTCAGTTTTTCGCTCCAAATCGTTTTGTGGGTCTGGACAAGTGAAAAGTTTATATGTGTTTCCTATCCGTGGAATCAACAAAATGAAATTTGTAAATAAATCGGGGAAAACAGAATTGTTTGACAGAAGATTGGCATGGAGTGATAACATTGAAATGCGGTAAGGAAATTACGAAGAATGCACGAGTCCGTTCACTTTATTTTCCGAAAGATGATTCTATTACCATGAAGTAAACTTTTAAATTGTTCTTTATGAATAAAACATTTATTTTTCGAAAATAATGTTGTATCCCAGACCTTGTCGGTGGTATTGTCTATTATGTATTAAATTTGGAATAGGTGCAAGTCAATTAAGTGCGAAGATGAAAAATAGTTTGAGAATTCATTAATGTCTGTAATCACAAAGGTAACCAGAAAAAGAAAATCGACATGCTAATGTTGCTGTTTCATTCAGTAAGTCCTTTTTCAATGAAGATAGTCTCGAAGAAACTGCGAATTATATTATTATTATTATGTTATTATTAAACCCGCCTGCCTCTTTGGATGAAGAACTGCAACGGTCTGTTTACGCCCAAGCTCTGAAAATACAGGTGAATTGCTTTATTTTCAAATCATTTCCGAGAGCCACAGTTACAACCTGAGATGCAGATGAAACAGCACAGCGCCAGTGCGTATACATTACTTTCGTCTACGTTTTCGTGTTAATTTGGCCTATTACGAGGGGGTGCTGGTAATTTCTTAGCCTTTGCAACAAACAAATGAGACAGAGATGGGAATCAATTTTTTTTATTCAACATAATCCCCTCTGAGGTGAACACACTTCCTAAGTCTTTTCTCCAGTTGTTGTAACCACCCCAAAAAAATTATTTTGGTTGGTCCGCAAACCACGTAGTACAGCATCCTGTGCCTCAGAAAGTGACCCAAATCTGACCCCCTTCAGAAATTTCTTGAGATTTGGAAATAGGAAGTAGTCAGAGGGGGCTAGATCTGGTGAATAAGCAGGGTGTTCCAAAACTGGGAACTTCAAATCCTTTAATTTTTGCTGGGTAATGCCTGCAGTGTGTGGAGAGGCATTGTCGTGCAAATACAGAATTCCATTTGTCAATTTTCAGCGTCGTTTGGACTTAATTGTCTGCTTCAAATTATCAAGAAGTGATGAATAATATGTCCCTGTAATAGTTGCACCCTTTTCCAAAAGGTCAATTAGCAGTACACCGTCTTTGTCCCAAAAAACACTGGCCATCACCTTGGCTGCCGTCTTTTGCACACGGGCCTTCTTTGGGCGTGGTGACTCAGAGTGGGTCCATGCCTTTGACTGTTCTTTTGTTTCAGGATCATAGAGGTAGATCCAGGTCTCATCCTCAGCCACCAATCGAGACAAAAATGTGGACGCATCCTTTTGAAAATAATCAAGGATCACTTTGGATGTCCTTACCCTGTCACGGTGCTGATCAGCGTTCAAAAGTTTCGGGATCCACTTTGCTGAAACCTTACTCATACCTAGATGGTCGTGGATAATAACACCAACTCTTTCACGGGAGATGTTTAGAGACTCAGCAATGATTTTAGTGGAAATTCGCCGATCTTGAAGAATTAGATCATGCACAGCATCGATTACTTCCGGAACAACCACACATGCTGGCCTTCCTGTTTGTGGCTCATCATCTGTGCTGAAATGGCCGGTTTTAAATTTAGCTACCCAGTTCTTAACAGTGGCATATGCAGGGGCATAGTCCCCCAAAGTCTGTACCAACGTGTCATGTATCTCCTTGCCGGACTTTCTCTGCAGGAATAAAAACTTTATCACCAGTCTATGGTCTTTCACTGTAAATGTTGCTTCAGGTGCTGCCATCTTTCAGTCACATCTGAAATAAAGAAAAACCATTAGACGTACAAATATAATTTTCTCTACCAACAATATACAGACATTAAGCTGCAATTTAAGACCAAATTCATGAAAATACGACAACATGAAGGGGGTAAGGCTAAGAAATTACCAGCACCCCCTCGTATAATTAGATGATTCGTTCTCAGCACAGCTTCACCTACGTTAAAGTCCCTGGAATTCACATCGCATTCATAATATTTAAAAATATCGAGTAATTTAAACGTTTCTTCCATACCAGCTATGACAACACGCTGCTATTACGTAAATGTAAACATAGTGCGGCCATATTGGAAGCGACACTAGTGCTCAGGTGGTAATTTTAATCGCGAATAGATGGCAATTTCGATTAACTGAAAGGTAACGGAATATTTATCAGTAGGGCTCAGAAGATGATGACCTAAAACTCTAAAAAAGTGACCTCAAAATTATTAAAAATAACCTTAAATGAAAACTTCACTTTTTCATAAATTACAAGAGAATAGTTCAATAATTCGATAGAAACAAGTTGTTTGGTGATTTAAACTACTGAAGCAAAAGGGAGGAAAGAATCGAGTGCTAATGTAGCTTTCTTTATTTTCACTTCATGGTTACATAAAATACAAAGCAGTTAAAAATCATATTGTGCTTTTCCATTGACCTATTTTTTATTAATGACGATCTTGCTAAAAAGATCATGTAAGGAAATTTATGCTAGAAAATTCATTTAAAATTCACGAAACAACAGGGGAGAAGAAAAATAAACCTCGCAAATGATGAAAAATGCAACAAAAACTGCAAGAAAATACTGAAAAATTACCTCAAAGCCAAAAAATGCAAAAGATGCAAAATAAAACAATGATTTCTGGTCATGGGAAACTGATCAAGATCAGGCTTAGCATTGTTTTCAAGGCTAAAAAAAAGATGATTTTTCATCGACTTCCAAGCCCTATTTATCAGGGTGTCAGCTAATTTCTTTCAAGACAGAGTACTTGGATTTTTTGTTATAAAAATACATTTCGAAACAAACTGAAATACGTGATATAAAGTGTTCAATATTCAAGCGATATATTAAATAAAGGAGATCGAAAATAATATTTTAGTGTCAGTGCTTTCTGGGCCCGAAGACGGATGACCCCGGGTAGGCTATTTTCAATTGGATTTTCCCAAATAAGTTGTGTACATGAATCAATCGAGTTGGACTCGCACCAAAAAGAAGCAGTCACTGGTTTTTAGGAAATGGTAACTCAGGCGAAAGTATTCGTGGATACTTAAAAATGCACTTATGAAACGAGTAGTAGATTGTTAAAAGCAGTACATATATTGTGTCATTTATCAGTTTCTCCGTGGCAGAGTGGTTAGCACAGCGCACTTCTACTCCAGGTGCCCCGGGCTCGAATCCCGGCCTGGCCATGGTTGTTCTTCATAAATTGCATCATATTACTCATCCTCATCTTCGCGATTAGCCAAAATTGGCATTAATGCGAAGTAAAATAAACCAAATGAATCAATCTTTCACCAGTTTTATGCTTGAGCGCTTACAGTTAGAAATACGGATTATTTGCCCGCATTCATAACCACACCAGGGATCCACCTTTACCGAACAAATGCTGAACGCAAGAAGCATAACTCAAGTGCAAGAGATCGAAGAAGAAACTTAGAAGAAGCAAGAAAATAAAAATGGCTTTGTTTTCCTCCGTTTTCCTTCCCACAATAAGCTTTCTCAGCTCTGTTTTCCTTGTCCATTATTTCTTCTGTTGGTCCTTGAATCTTCTCCCCCCCCCCCCCCCGTACCTCTCCATCTCAACGCTTCGGGGTTGTCGAAAACCAACCAGACGAACTGGCTACATCGGAAATCGAATTTGGATTTTTCCCCCAGGGTGAGGAAGGAGGGATGAATAGGCTTCATCCATCAGATCGAGCGGCGAGATAAGGAAGACACTGTGATGGCCAACTTGCTGGCCTTTCTCAAGGAAGTTGTTGATAGATTGGATTATTACAAGTAAGATCGATGCAGCTTTCTATCATTGTATGCAATCCTAAGTGGACATTATCAGTTTTTCCTTTTTCCCCCCATCCTGCCATTTCAGACAACGTCATATTCGGAGACGACTTATAGGAACAAAGAGTATTAAATTGATTGATTTGGTGTTTTAAGTCCACTTTATGCACACAAAGGCTAATCGGAACTGGACCCAGGGTGGTATTTGTAGGCGGGGATGGGGGGATTTCCCCCCTCTGCTTGAAAAATTTTATCCATGGGGGGAAATGTTATACTCATTATTTCATGCTGTCCCTAGACAGTCAATAGAATTTCCCCCCACTGGAAATTTCTTAAATACCACACTGATTGGACCTACATTTTAAAATGGAATCCGAACCACTATGTGACTCTATCGGGTATCGACAAAGAATATTAAAATATCAAGTACTAGTATATTACGTTTGCAGAGCTTTGCATTAGTGCAAATTGCAAAATCGTTTTGCTTGTGTATGCGATGTCGGGAACACTTGAGTGCAATCCAAAACAATGCTGTGTCGTCTGGAAGTAGCACTATATCCTGTCCCACCTATCTCTGCAGCAGACCGCGCATAGCGGCATAGATGCGGGGGGGATTCGAGTGGGTAGAGCGAAGCGGTACACGCTGTTGGGAAGGCTGGTACCTGCAGTCGCTTTTCCCCTCCATGCAATCCTGTTCCTCTCACGTGTTCATTGGTGGAGCCGTCTCGCGTCACTACTTACGCAGAGACTTGTTTTCGTTCGCCTGCTCCAGAGATACTGGGGCAGTGTGTAATACTACTTCTTCATACGTACAGTCATCGACAATAAAGATGGGACACCTATATCCTGAAATACTCGTTTCCCTGCAAGGCATTGAGTATTGTCTAACTGTACGACCATAAGAAGTGGATTTCAATAGCAAATTTGCACTGGCAGCTTCTACCACCGCCGTAGAATTAGACAACACACAACACATTCCAGGGAAGCGAGTATTTCGGGAACTAGGTGTTCAATTTTTTATTGCCGGTGATTGTACATACTATTAGCGCAATCGACAGAAAGAGATACAGTGAAAAGGTGAAGTTGTGTTGTGATGTTGATCCGTATGAACTCAACGCTAATGAAATAAGAAAGGATATACATATATTTATCCATTATATATCCGCAGACATGCTATTTATTACTGAGATCTATTTATACTAGAGCCTCCATAGCATTCGAGCAGGAAAAAGTGACCTTTCTGAAATATTGGGGTGAAGGTTTGTATGGAGCTGTAACATTACAATAATTCAATATACGAATGGCGACGTAACTTTATGTTGAAGTTCTGAAAGGAATATTGTTGCAGAAAAAGCGCCTTCTAGAAATTTCTGCTCGTGGGCAGAACAGTAAGCCGTGCCAGTAAGGTGCTCCATTATTTTTATTCTTTCAAAGAACGAAGCTGGATAGCACAGAAAGATCGAAGTTTAATCAGATTTTTGTCGCAGTATCATTCCATCTCTCTCTCTCTCTAGCTGTTTCTATTTTTTCATCTTATATCTATTATTCTTCTCCATTCTGCATCTATTTCTCTCTTCTGTTCATTGTTCTGTTTGTTTATATCTCTTTCTCACCCTCTCTCTGCTTCTTTCTCTCTGTACTCTGTATGTACTAGTATCTGTTTTTTCTCCTTCTCACTCTCTGGGACACCCCTGATAGCGTAGAAGTAACCTGGTCGCTTTGTGATCAAAAGATCTCGGTTCGATATCCGGTGGAGGCACATAGTGGTTCGGATCTCACTTTAAACTGTAGGTGCAGTCCCGACTAGGTTTTCTGTGCAAGAAGTGGACTTAAAAACTCAAACGGACTAAAAACTTAAACACTCTATCTATATCTGTTTCTCTTTCTTAACCGTTTCTTCTCTCTTTTCTGTTTCATCATTCCCCCATGTTCCTCTCTATCTCTCTCTCTTATCAGTTATTCCAGTGGTTCCCAAAGTGTGAGCCGGGCTCGCTTACAGGGGCGCCGCGAAATGTTCCAATATTTTCAATGAAATGGTAGGATTGTTCCAAAAATGTGCTTATTTAGTACTTTTTACACATAAAAATTTCTGAATTTGAAATATGTGTTTATTTTTTAACTTAAGGCAAGCAACCCAACCTCACTAACTGAGCGTTGCAAATGTTAGATAGACTAGGGCGTCGCGGAAAAATTTTGAAACACTAAGGGCGCCGTGAAACGAAAATGTTTGGGAATCCCTGAGTTATTCTGTTTTCTTTCTCCACATCTCTCTCGCGTGTATCTGCGTCTGTCTCCCTTTCTCATATCTTTGTTCCTTCTTCTTCTCCCTCTCTCTCTATCTTGCACACACACAAACACACGGCCTGTACCAGTTCTCTCGTTTTCTCTTTCCGTATTCTTTCCCATCCTTTTTTCTTTCCTATTTTTTGTTCTCGCTATCTCTCCTTTCTTCCTCTCTGTCTATCTGCATGCACGCGTGTGTGTGTCTCTCTCTGTGTGTGTCCCTATTTCTTCCTCTCCCCATCCTCACTCAATCTCCCCATTTCTCTCTGTGTACGTGGAAAGGAAACGCAGTGTATGGGTGTAATTTCGAACCTCCAAACACGGGAACACGTTAACGAGAAAACGATGTCTCGCAGATGGGAGCACGAAAAAAATGGTGCTCTCTCTTTCTGTTACAACTTCTTTCAGTTTCCATCCTGATGCCAGTGTTTCCAACCCTATTTCTTTAACGGCTGTTTGGGCTGATTAAAAAACCCACATCTTAAATTTGTTCAAAATACTTAATATGAAATTACCTTGACTGAATATGCTGAATCTCCCAAACAACTAGGACAGTTTTGATCAAACAACTCGCAATGTGAAGTTAAGAAATGAATTAGGCTGCAATTTGGAAATTTACATGGTCACCCACCAGTGGTTCTAAACATCCTACTGGTGGTTCATGGATTAAAATTAAAATTATAATCGAAGCTGAGGCTGCTATTGGTAAGTTCCACTGACGTCATCGAAACACATATTATGGGATGGAGACGTCATGATTGCGAGCAGTGTGCAGTGAACATTTCATTTATCAGATAACTACAATTATCACTTATTTCTCTGCATACAGTATTAGAGTGCAGGGGGACATTTTAACATGTGCTAATGGACTTGAGCTTTTATATCGAAGAGCTAACAATAAGCATTTTTTCATAAGGCAAGAAATGAACAGTAAAAAAATAGTAATAATAATAATAATAAAAATAAATATTAATAAAACCATAGAAAGTGGAATGGAGGAGATATTTGTGTATATCTGGTAATTTGTTTATTTAAACCTTTTACGTTTAATTAGCGTTGGGTTCATACGGTTCAAAACCACAACACAAATTCACGGTCTCTTTCTGCCGATTGCATTAAGAGTTTGTACAGTCACGGGCATTTCTGGGTAAAAACTCTCCCATTAACTTTCAATGGAATCGTTGCAATCCTGAAGTGTGTAGTAGCAGCTGTGTACCCTGCTCGGTGTATGTACCTCTTTGTTTCAGAAGAGTTAATAAACAAAATTCTAATCGTAGGCATAGTACACCGGAGTTTGAAAGTTTGAAGGCATTTGTATGACATTTAACGTCTGCGTGTTACCAAGAAAGGAAATAAAAATATTAAAATTTCTTTAAGAATATACAAAGAAGCATACCGTAGAGATAACAAACTATTCTCCACCACGATGAGCATAAATATAATATTAACAAAAAAACAGTCTAATTCTGCAAAATAGTTTTTCCTATTTTGATAAAATTCTGGTCTTTTCTTGTCTATAAATATGTCATATCTGTACAGCTCATAACATAAGGTTCACTGTTTCAATAGAATAGCTACATTGAGCAGTAGGACTTTGTCATATATGCCTACACGCAAGTTTCCTGCACATCTACCATTGGAATAACCACTAGAATTTAGCAAAGCCACATGTATTTGTTTACAGTGATTTCATTCTTACAACGGACAGAAAATATATCAATATTAAGTTCTATTAAAAATGGGTATAGAGCATGAATATCTATGTATACATAAAATTCATGTTCTTCTCACCTCTCTGCGAAGGTTTCAGGTTCGAGTCCTAATCCTGGCGCGTGTCTTCCATTATGCTTGATTTGCCATCCAATCATTCCCATCGTCATGATTAACCTGACAAGCAGAAAAAAAACTTAAAGTAACAACAGATATTTGAAAATATATGTAGATTCATTCACAGTGAAGTTATGTGCATAAAACTATTTTCTTTCCTTAATAATGGACATTTGGATATATTATTTTGCAGCTGGCAACACTGATTACGAGGTGGTCGGGTTTTCACGTCTCTTATGAGATCTTTTTCTTCCTCTGTCCCTCCACAGAGCAAATGAAGTTCTCTCTGGCAACTCACTTCAATTGCCTTCTCTTTTTCTTCCCTCTGCCCTTTCTTTCCTGATTAGCATCGTGGTATTGGCAAGTTGAAGCTCTTTGAACGAAGAATTTAAAGAGCTGGAAATTACGGAACAAAGTTCAAGATGACACGTTACTTAATATGTGCACCAAGTGTTATTTCATCGTTCCTGTTTGTAAGGGACAGGTAACGTGTTATCTTCTCAGTTATAGAATCAAATAAAGCTCGATGAAGGTATTAAAGAACCAATTGAAAGGAAGTGACGTCAATTTATACATTTTCTCATGTTCAAAGTTAACATTCGAGAATTCATATTAAGATGGTTCTGAACAGTACCTTTAAAATTTAGATTGTTAGTTTGTATATCATTATTTGACGCCTCTTCTCTGCCACTTTTAGTTAATCGCGACGAAGAGGATAAGTGATGATTAGATGAAATTGATGAAGGAACACACTGGAAGATCACCCATACCGGGAAAAACCCGGGAACTTTGAAAGTCGACCTCTTAACGAGCTCGACCACTGAGCAGGCAAATCCAGATTGCACATCAATCAGAAAACGTAGAACAGGAATAATTTATCGAGTCACAGAACCAAGGGTCACAAGTTTGAATCCTATACAAGACAGATTTTTAGTTTGTTCCTCAGCACAAGATAACAAAAATGCAATGCAAAAGAATTTTGTAATGAAGGTAAACATCTAGGTTAACAATCCGCGAAGATTCTACAACAGTTAGTTAAATTGGAAAACCAAACTTAAGATACGTTACTGACGCGTTACATTCCGTTCATGAACGCTAGTCAGTTTTTCCCTGAAACTTCACATTTTTTTTTCTTCCTGTGAGTGTGGTAAAATTTACAACACTGTGAATGACATGAACGTAATAAATTTCTGCATCTCCTTTAAAATTAATTTTGTTACAACAACACTACTCCTCTTATTTTACTAAACACTGCCATCTTACGGTGAGAAAAAATATCAAATATCTATGGCAGTATAAGTTGTCTTGGCACAATCTTATGTAATTCAATTATCTCTTCTACGGTATTCAATTGTCGCTTGATTGTTCTTTTTCAATGTCTATGAATAATGTAAGAGTTTAAGACATAGAAAATCCCTCTTACAAATACCACCAATCAAAATGAAACAACTGGACAGTTTTTTCTCTTCATTTCATGTAAGTAGTACAACGTTCACTAAATGTTTGAGGACAGTGCAATTAAAATTGACAATAGGCAGTAAGATACAAAATAGGCAAATAATCAAAAAGCTTCTAAAATCAAAAAGCAAGAACATGGAAAATGTACACGTGGAAAAATTGTATCAATATATGCAGCAAGAAAGAAAGCGGAAAGATAACTGTAAGCAAATTGTCCTTGGCATTTTCAGCTCCTCCTGTCTTCTTCATTTCTTCCTGGTCTATTCAGTGTCCCTGTCTTGGTGCTCAGGTCGTTTGGGTGTCCTAGTCTTTTAGTTTCCCGGAAGTATGTAAAAATTTCAAGCTGGTGGACTTTTCCTTTTTCAAAGAGCGGAAAAATCTGTAACCGGATTTTTTTCGGGTATTTTGGAAGGTGTCCTTTTTCGCTTGCTCCCCCTTTCCTTTGTTTTTATAAATGTCTGGGTATGCTCCCTTTTCGCCCAATTTGACGACTATTTTTAGTTTTCTTTCCCAAATTTCTCTACTTATCAGTTATTGTGGATACCTGGGAAGAAGTTAGTACTTCATACGTCATGGTGCTGTTTTTCATTTCTTCCACCACCCTCCCACGCTTTACCTTGAACGGGAGAATGTTCAGACTGAGCACGACGAAACGGTTACTGAAAAGCAGACTGTCTAGTAGTAAATCCCTTCTTGGCTATCACGACCTTCTTTCCTAGGCTTAGTACACGGTCGGGATCAAAATTATATTAAAAGAAAATTGTTTTATGTTTCACATTATCAGCTACCTAAAATTCAATTCAAATTTTCACATAAATGAACTTGCAACACTAATATCAGTATTAACTTTCGTAGGAATTAAAGAAAATTATCACATATCAAGTATAAAAGACTTATGTATTTTGAGAAAAATATTAACAAAGTCGAAGCACATACTCTTACACATCATTCAGTGAACATTCAGAGAAAACTAAGCATTAACTTGCAAAACATTTCATTTCTACACATTTCAGGTTTTTCTTCACGTTTGTTAAGATGTCAAGTCAAATTATTATCATTTGTAATTACTTGCGATCTTGCGAAGATTTTTGCGAGATAATTTTCACATAACGCTTGGAAATAACGAAGCACAATTCAAGACGAATTATATTTATAAACGCTTATATGAGTTTAAGAAACTCTCCAAATTCAGATTAAACACTTTTACAAGTTAACATTCTAGGCCTTTCATATGTAGCTACATGCATGTAATAAATACTTATCTACTGGTTCAGTTGCGAGAGAAAATGGCTGCCATTATTACGACTTTGTAACCGTTCACTATTTTCATATTCTTTCACTTTTTAAAGGTTCTTCACGGAGTTTCCGAAGATCAAAACCGCTACTGCTTTTTATGTGACAAAATAGTCACATTTATCGGACGAATCTTGTTCTTTTAAGAATATTAGATCCCATTTATGTCCTTGTCAAATTTTTCGACTCCATTCTGGTCCCAGGCGATCTTTAAGATGAAGCAGTGTATCCGAACTCACACTGTTACAACTTTTTTCACAGAATACAAACTTGCGAATACTTTTCAAGTGACAAATTTAGAATTGTACAGTTATTATACATTAAAATGTTTGTAAAATAAATTAGTTACAATAAAATAGATATTACAATATTCTAACACATGTTTACGTATTTTATTTTCATCTTTTACCGTTATTTTAAGTTTTACAATTTTGGTGGGAAAAAGGTTATTTACGCACAACTTAGATTTTTCCCTTTATGTGAGTTGGCTATGTTTCCAAGTTTAGGATTACTTCACAGCTTTAGGATTACTCTTCAAGGCGCTCATTTTAACAAATCGTATCTTTATCGTCGAAATTCTGCCATAACTTATATTAAATGGTTTGTACATGTTAGTAATACATTTTAAATACATGTTTGTACCCAAATACTTATGAAAGAGCAAATAAAAGCTGTTGAAACCAAACATATGTGCGATTATGTATAAATTGGCAAATTTCGGTAAGCATATTCTTGATACTTCACAAACCAAATTACATCGCTGAGATATAAAAATGTTTTAAATACCTACAGTTTACATACGTACTTCAGTTATAACAAAGCCAAAGCGATGCAAATTAATTTTGTACAAATATAAACTACCAAATACGACCTCAAATCGTAAATTTCAAGTAATAAAATTATTTTATTTTTCACATTATGATGGTAGTCATACTGATACCGTCATACTGGCGCCCAATGGGCTTACCCACGCCAAACTATTATTTACAATTTTATAAACTTATAACATCACATGAGATCAAGATAAGATCTGTTATTACCAAGAAAACAAAAATTGGTAAAAGAACATAGTAACCATACAAGACAATTCGATATTTGGTAAGAAACAATAATATGTCTAAGTGTGTGATGTGTTATGTTACCTTAATTATAATATTTCTATATTGGTAAACCTGAGAGTGCCTTAAGCAAACTTCTCCCTGTGTCATTAGTTAGTAAGATGTGTGGTGTTTCTATAACTATATTAGTGTGCATGTAAATAAACTTCTTCATGCATCACCAGTCAGCGTAGGATGCATCCCTGTAATACTTGTTAAAACAGATAAGGAATATCTCGTACACAGAAACATCTTATCCAAATCATCTGACAATACACTGTCCTTGTCTCTTGATGAGATTATCAGAAAGCAAAAACATAAGTGTTACCATACTGACAAAAAATGGTTATACACTTATATGAATACAACTAATGAACTCTTATATCAATACACAACTCTTAAAACCTTTCAGAACCAAACTGTTCAAAAAGACCATGGCATAATGATATACAAAATTGCATGAAAACTGTAGTTCATATAGAATTATATTATTAGTGTGATGTGTAATGATGTTGTAAGCATATTATCATATAAAGTGAAACATCAGAGTGTATGCATAAGTTAGCACCGTGTGGTATCATGAGGTTAGTATGTTAATTTGTGTTGTTAAAATCACAATACGATCAGACCATTCTGTCTGAGAGTGTACGTATGTGAACGTGTACTTGAGTGAAATTCTCATGGTAACATGAGTTACTGTGATGAATCATGACATCACTAGAACAAAACGTTTGAGTGTGTACATATGTAAGTGTGTACCTCCTATAACCTGAGGTAGTGTGTTAATAAGTATAGTAATTATCACAACATTACTAGAGTGAAGTGTTTGAGTGTATACATATGTGGTTGTGTACTAGAGTGAAACCCTTCCCGTAACCTGAGTTATAGTAATGTGTCGTGTAATCTTAAACAAGATATTATTAGACTGGAGTGTGAGAATGTGTACATAAGTGAATGTGTACTATGTATTTCTGTGACACACGTTACTCAAGACGAGAACAAGACAATCCTGTTTTCAGGAACAGAATATACACTAATACGAGTGTCTGATAACATATCGTCTATGTCTCTTGATGACATCATCCGGCGACAAGAACAGAAGAGTCTGACCAAGAATCGTTAAACTGACTAGATGAAATAATCAGACAAAAACAGAAGAGTCTAAACAAAGCAACATTGAATGGCTACGTGCCTATAACCTATATATTATGAAATTTCCAGCTCATCATTTCTGTGAGAGTGACCTACAAAAATTGTATAACAATATTCAAGTTGAATAAATGTAAAGAACAAAATTATATAACTTATACATTAAGGAACTTTAACATGTTTCTGAGCTGAACCATTATTTATGTGATATAATGTTATATTAACATACACAAAAAATGAAGTTCTAACTTCTAAGTTTTGGTGAGGTTTAATAGCCTATTAAGTATTATGTGTCAAATGACAAACAAAAGGAAAGATTAATACGATAACGCATCTGTAGCTACATCATTACAAGTAGAGTGAGCTACTAAAAATTGTACATCAACACTTTAGTTAAATGAATACAAAACATAAAATTATTATAACCTATTGATTATATGATAGAATACTCACAAACTTCACCATTCATAATATGGCTACTGCTCAATTAATTTTTTGTCAATCTTCACCATTTACCACATGGTTACTGCTCAATAACATTGACAACCCAAACAACAATCATTTCTATACCATTCTGAACTGAAAGTTTGTTGAGAGGAACTTCACACTGCTGTGGACGTGAGAAAACTTTCGATCGAGAGTTAAATCAGTATTTTAGAGTATACTTAATGTCAAAACTGTATGCACTGCCATCTCAAATAGCATGACCATTTACCAGATGTGAATGTTACTAATTTAAGCAATCAACACACCATAAAGCCAGGTACCATTGAGTATGCAATACATTTCATGAAGTCAACCTTAACGTTCCAGTACTACTCATCTGCCCAGTACAAATAATGCCTTATTACTCACCTAATCTAACCATACAAAAAGAAACCGCTTGAGTAAGATTTCAACTTGTGAAGAAAATGTACCATCCAATATTCTATGCTAATAAAATTATACACTTTTCATATTAAGTTTTTTGTCAATCTTCGCCACTTAAAGTAAAATGGTTAATGCTCAATAATATTGACAAAAAATTTTAATAACATTTTTCATATTCAGTTTCTTGAGTGGCACTATAGGACTTACTTATTGCCTTTTACGTGAACCTACCCCAAGTTTTCATGCTCTATGGCATATTAGCATGTGCAACAAGCTCGGATCAACTCATGGATCTCTTTGCTTACCTTTAGCAACACAATGTGAGCATTTTGATTCAGCTTATGAAATCAAATTACTCAAAGTAATTCACATTAAAATTAGCATTTGGATTTTTGGTACAAATCCCTAGGTGTTATAGACTAAAACTTGATTTATTTGTACCTTAGACAAATAAGCGAGCTGTTATGGGTTAATACAGTTCAATTAACAACTGTTTCTAGAGTGTGCCATTGATGCACTTAATTGTTATGCATTTATAATTAAGTATCCCACAGTCCATGAGGTAAATCCTAACAACGAAATGTAATTATTACTATAATAAAATATATTTAAAGTACGACCATTTATAGGCCAACCATTAAAAAAAAATATGGAATAACTATAAGAGTTACTTAACACATTAATATTTTATACGAGGTGTACTACCAATTTTAGGCCAACCTCATTAATGGTAAGTTTGTTTCAAGAACAAACTGTGCACACATCTGTAATGACAGATGAAGAAATATCATTTTTTTCTTGCATTGTTTGATCAAGTATATTTTGCACCACATCTTTATGTGTGCTACCTGCATCTAGCAAAGTGTTCAACCAAGAAATTTTCTTGTCTTTGGAACATTTCCACAATTTTACATGTTCAATAGCAATGTTTTCCAGAAGAATCCCATCTCTACAACGTAAGGCAGATATACGAGAGTCACCAAAATTTTTAATACATAAGTACGGACCTTCATACAGAAAACAATATTTTTTAATTGGATTATCATCCATATCTCTTTGTCTATTTCTGATAAAAACAAGATTTCCAGACGAAATTGATATTTTATCTTGTTGCTTACAATTCAACTTGTTTAACTTATTAGATCTAGCTGCATGACTTTTAATCTGAGCCATAAGCAGTTTATCATTCCATGATTGATGTGTACTAACATCAAATATGTCATTTCCTATTTGTAGGTTAGGTTCTTTATTTAACCTTAATTCTATTGGAGCGAAACCAGTTTGTGAGGAGATTGTATTGTTTAACCAATGCAAAGCCATGGTTACTTGCTGTGGCCATTTTGCATGGTTATCTATGCACAATATTCTCATTAAACGGTTAAGTTCCGAATGATACCGTTCAACCATGTTGGATGAAGGGTGGTAAGGTGGAGTAAACATAAGTTTGACACCATATTCTTTCATTTTAGTATTAAAAAGACATGAACGAAACTGTGGTCCATTATCCGAAATTATTTTTTCTGGAATACCTAGATGTACAAAATATACATGGCACAATTTATTCAGTACCGTAACAGCATTGCTGTTTGTCACTGGATATGCCACTAAATACCTGGATGTTGCATCCAATATGGTAAATAAGAAGCGTTCACGTTTAGGACCCATGGTGAATGGACCTTGTAAATCAATGAACAATATTTTCCCAGGCTTGTCGGTAATGTGTACTTTGGCTAAATGTTTAGACGGATGCTTGTTCGGTTTAGTACGAATGCATAAATCACAGTCTGCTACATATTGTTGTACATCTTTCTTCATACCTTTCCATTGGAAGTATTTATATATTTGAGAAAGTGTACGACTAGCACCAAAGTGACCCGATAAGTCATGAAATTTATTCAATATTGAACCTACTAATGTAATTGGAACACAAATTCTAATCTTTTGCACGTTGTGAAAGTCTCTAACACACAAAATATTGTCTCTTAGAAGATAACGATCATTCCAAGTCCTACTTCTTGGATTATCATTAAGAATTGAAGAGTGCAAAATATATTGCTTAATTTCCTTCAATTCGTCATCTTTTTCTTGAGCTATTATCAAATCATCTACATCAATGAAAGGTTTTACTACTTCCTTAAATTGCAAAGAATTTACATGATACAAGAGGTCTTCTTGCATCGGAAATGTTCTACTTAGAACATCAGCAATTATATTTTCCGACCCTTTACAGTATTGTACTTGGAAGGAATACTGTTGTAATTGTACAAACCAACGAGTTAAACGTGCATTCCAAGTATGCGCAGTTTCCAACCAGGTAAGTGCCTTATGGTCAGTTATGATAATAAAATGTCTGCCTTTTAATAGTGAACAGAACTTATCAATAGTAAATAATATTGCTAAAACTTCCAATTCCGTAGAAGTGTATGATTTTTCATAACTTCTGAGCAATCTACTCACGAAACCGAGAGGTTTGATGTTATCATCAATTAGCTGATAGCAGTATCCTGCCACACCTATTATTGATGCATCAGTTTGTACATAAAAAGCGTGTGAAAAGTTAGGAAAAGATAAAAGTACTTGTTCACTAACTTTATCTTTTAGTGTTTTAAAAGCTGTAGAAGCTTGGTCATTCCATTGCCATTTCTTACCAGCCTTCAACAAGTCATACATAGGTTGTGCTATGATGGCATAATTTTTTATATATTTGCTCAACCAATTAAAACAACCTAAGATTTTTTGCAATTGCTTAATTGAATTGGGCACAGGCAAATTTACAATGGAATCTACATACTTAGGATCTTTCTTATACCCCTGCGAAGTAATTATGTGACCCAAAAATTTAATTTCTGATTTACAAAACTCACATTTTTCAAGTTTCAATGTCATGCCTGCCTGCTTTAATTTTTCAAGAACTGTTCTTACATGCATTATGTGAGATGCAAAATCTTGAGACTTTATGATAACATCATCAACATAGACTACCACGAAATCTCTACAGTTCTTAAGCACACGATTTAAAGCATCGACGAATACAGCTGTACCATTTACTGAACCAAATACAACTCTTTTAAAATGATATAGGATACCTTCGAACATAAACGCAGTATATTTTCTACTGTCAGGATGAAGATTAATTTGCCAGAAAGCATTCAATAGATCCACCGAAGTGAAGTATTTACAATTTTGGAATTCTACCAATAAGTCTTGTATTTTTATGGGATGCACTTGAATAAGCTTAACATGCTGGTTTACTCTTTTGAGATCTACACATAAACGTATACCCCCTCCAGACTTAGGAACTACTAAAAGTGGAGACAGATATTCTGAATTAGACAACTCAATAACATCCCAATCAAGCATGATTTTTATTTGTTCACGTACTTGATCTCTATAAGCAAAAGGTATAGGATAATTTTTGCCTACTATAGGTAGATCTGTATCTAAAACCATTTTGTGAACGTAATCGTTACACAAACCACGCTTATTAGAAAATATTTCTTGATATTGGAGTAGTAACTCTATAAACAAAGTTTTTTGTTCGTTTGTAAGCGAATCAGCCTTTTTCATGTACTCTTCAAACTTATGCAGGTTGAACTTGGACTTATCCTCCAAGCCATTATAATTACTGACATGAGAACACTCAAAATAAGACAAATTATTGCCATCTTCTATTATTGGCATGAAGCGCGCGAAAGTGCGTTCTTCATCGGAGCCACATGTTATTGTTTGATCTTTAAAATTTAATGATGCTTGAAGTGCATATAACACATCTAATCCCAAAATTATATCCACTTGTAAATTGTGAACCACCAAAAACTGAACATAACATTGTAAATTACTTATTTGAATGATCAGTTTAACCATACCTAATACTTTGGTTTTCTTATTACCAGAAAAATCCACCAATCTCACATTATCCGCAGGTGTGAGCCTGGGTCTACTGGCCTTAATATTAATTTCTTTCCAAACAGTATTAGAAAGCAGACTAATTTCTGCGCCAGTGTCGCAGAGAGCAGTATAAAATTTATCAAATATTAAAACTTTTAATTTTGCAGTAAAAGAGTTACCGCTGAGAGCATTAATTGGTGTTGGAATTTCTTTTGATTCATACCCATCAGTGTTATGAAGTTCTTCCCATTTCCCTAAATTAATGTTATCAGTAGTGGGATTATTAACTTGACCTTCATCACCCACTTTAAAACAAAGGTCGCTTGTTAGTTTTCCCGCAAGGACAAAACGTTATCCTCATCGGGATAACTTTCAATGCTGTTTGCATCCCTAAAATGATTAACATTGACATTGTGGATAGTAGCTTGTAGCTTGTACAGTTCTTTACTCACTTTATCATTAGATGTACAAGGTGTAGTACTAAAACCCATACTGTACAAAAATTGTTTAACCTTAGTCATTCCTGCATAATTCCAATGTACCATATCTACTCTACCTCTGGACGGGTGACCAAGGAATTTCTGGTACAAGGAGTTATCTATGCGGTCATTCTCCAAGAAGAATAAAGGTGCTATATTGTATACTTTTACTTTAAACTCATCGTGTAGTGACATCAAATACAGATTGAAGTTATTCCATGTTTGCCACAATTGTTCATGAGGAGATGACATATATTTAGGAAGAGGTGGCAAACATAGTATCGAAATTTCAGCACATTTACTTTTCAATGTGTTCAAGAGTTTACTGAAGGATAACTGCATTTGTTCAAAGCTACGTTTCCTAATTAAATCATTGGTACCTATCATGACCAATATTTTGTCTGAGATTTCCTTAGCATTTGATACACGCCTATGCAGATCATCCATGGTTTGTCCCGAGACACACAAACCTATGAATCTGGAAGCAGATTCATTCATATTCCATCTGTAACCCAAAATACTGTTAGCATATCTAACCAACATACTGTCACCAAGTAATTGATGATCTCCTAACTTAGGAATGAACTCACCTAAATCACAATGATGATTATTATTTACTTCACTTGAGTGAGCATTATATTGAGCTTTAGGAAAAGGAGGATTTTCAACCGCTTTGATGCTCAAGACACCTCCTGTATCAGGAGCATCTAACAGTTTTCCTGCTTTGAACCCAAATTTACTTGTCTAGAAATTCGATCATTTCTTACCCATGTCCTACCATTAGCATAGGATTTACGAGCAGATCCAACATAATCGTTACGGTCTAAGTTTCTTGACCCACTTCTGTTAGACATACTTTGGACATTTTGCTCCTTAAACATAGACACATTAGCTACCTTCGATTTATTCTTCTGGTTACCATAAGTTTTACTAGAATCCATATACCTAGTTGAATTATTTTTTAAAGATTGAAAATTTTCTATGGCTTGCAATGTCTGTCTCAGTGTGTGAATATTATTCACCACCAAGTGTTCACTTATTTTATAAGGTAACAACGAAGATAACTGAGCAATAAGATGTGCTTCGTCAGCATGTGGTTGTATAGATTTCAATTTTTTGTAATTCTTATTCGCAAACTGCAACAAGTTCTCCTTGCTGTCTTTGTCATAAGGTGAATTTAGAACTTTAGTTAAATTTACAGATTTCCACCTATCGTTTTGATAATGGGATAAGAAATCTGTCTTAAACTCAGCATAAGACTTAAACTTTAATTTATTTTCAATGTACCAGGTACGCGCACAATCTGTGAGTAATTTAGGTAAATAACTCATATATTCACTCTCATGAATATTGTAAATTTCCAGGTTTTCCTCTACTTTTTCTAAAAATTCAGATGGTATAATATCTGCGGAAACACCATCAAAATGAGGGAAGTGCCTCAAATCTTGTGGTTTAATTATTGGCTTATACCTAACCTTTGATGTATCTCTCGACGGATCAACTTCCGAATGTTTAACATTTGGAACATTTGTCGGAGGAGTTATCTGAGGAGTCTTGCTTACATTCTGTCCAACCCTACTAGTTAACCTGTCACGTTTTAACTTATTTCTCTTATTAGCTAGTCTAGTATTACAATACGGACCATCATCTACGCATGCACTGTCATGAACTGAGTGGACTTCACAATCAGTTTCCGAATCAGAAATTGCACCCGAAAGGTGTCTACATTTATTGTAGTCATGCGGAACGTAACCAACACTAGGTCTACTTACACCTTCATGGCTTTCAGGATTTAAATCAACCTGTCTAGCATCAAGCTCATGAAAATCACCCTGCATTGAATTCATATTTACATGCTTTGATGTCATATTTGTTCTGACCGTAACTGGAGTCAGTACATTATTGACCATGGTTGTTAGACTAGACTCGATCAGTGACATAGCCTTTCTAATGTTAACATTTAAATAAGTAACTGCACCATCATTCAACATGTCACTATTTGGAGCAACCTTAGCATATTGTAAATTACTATCATCTTCACTACGATTATTAACATTGGGTGGAATTTTGGATGACTGAATGACGTGATTTACGACATCTGATTCGTAATCAACATCGCTCTTATCAAGCTGATCACCCCTAGCTATCCTATTCTCTAATGGTCTATTAAACTGTAATTGATCTAGTGCAGAATGAACCTGTCCTAAATCCTTCCTGACTGTACACAAAGACATATCATTCTCCTCACAAGCCTTGAAACATTTCTCAAGCTTCATATCAAATTGCCTAGACAGATCTTCTATTACACTCTCGATTTTGTTATCGACATCCTCTGCTAACGATACTAATTCTACTTTCATTTTCTTGTCCAGAGCATGCAAATCTTTCTCTACTTTCTCATACCTAAGCATACATTCATTTCTAAATTGACCTATATCAATTTTAAGATCTTTAAACTCTTTGGTATGAGCCTTATTTGCTTCGGTTAATGCATGCAAAGCTGTGTCTACCTTTTTATTTTGTTCTGCTTGCACCTGCAAAGCAGTCTTAATATCACTATTGTGTTCTGCTTGTACTTGCAAAGCAGTGTCTAGTTTACTACTATGTACCTGCAAAGCAGTGTTAATATCACTATTGTGTTCTGCTTGCACTTGCAAAGCAGTCTTAATATCACTATTTTGTGCATTTATTAACCCTACGATGTCCGCCAGTGTGAAATTTCCCTCAACAGCTTGCGTCATTGTTAAGATATTGAAAACAGACTAGTAAGTTAAACACAAAATTACCCAAATTAAATATTTCACTACCTCCTATCACTTAAGAGACATAAGTGAGTATCATCAATTTAAGTATGATCAAGTTTTGACTTTTATGAGACTTTTAAAAGCAGTAAAATGAGTCTCAGTAATCTTTATATCACGACCTTCTTTCCTCGGCTTAGTACACGGTCGGGATCAAAATTATATTAAAAGAAAATTGTTTTATGTTTCACATTATCAGCTACCTAAAATTCAATTCAAATTTTCACATAAATGAACTTGCAACACTAATATCAGTATTAACTTTCGTAGGAATTAAAGAAAATTATCACATATCAAGTATAAAAGACTTATGTATTTTGAGAAAAATATTAACAAAGTCGAAGCACATACTCTTACACATCATTCAGTGAACATTCAGAGAAAACTAAGCATTAACTTGCAAAACATTTCATTTCTACACATTTCAGGTTTTTCTTCACGTTTGTTAAGATGTCAAGTCAAATTATTATCATTTGTAATTACTTGCGATCTTGCGAAGATTTTTGCGAGATAATTTTCACATAACGCTTGGAAATAACGAAGCACAATTCAAGACGAATTATATTTATAAACGCTTATATGAGTTTAAGAAACTCTCCAAATTCAGATTAAACACTTTTACAAGTTAACATTCTAGGCCTTTCATATGTAGCTACATGCATGTAATAAATACTTATCTACTGGTTCAGTTGCGAGAGAAAATGGCTGCCATTATTACGACTTTGTAACCGTTCACTATTTTCATATTCTTTCACTTTTTAAAGGTTCTTCACGGAGTTTCCGAAGATCAAAACCGCTACTGCTTTTTATGTGACAAAATAGTCACATTTATCGGACGAATCTTGTTCTTTTAAGAATATTAGATCCCATTTATGTCCTTGTCAAATTTTTCGACTCCATTCTGGTCCCAGGCGATCTTTAAGATGAAGCAGTGTATCCGAACTCACACTGTTACAACTTTTTTCACAGAATACAAACTTGCGAATACTTTTCAAGTGACAAATTTAGAATTGTACAGTTATTATACATTAAAATGTTTGTAAAATAAATTAGTTACAATAAAATAGATATTACAATATTCTAACACATGTTTACGTATTTTATTTTCATCTTTTACCGTTATTTTAAGTTTTACAATTTTGGTGGGAAAAAGGTTATTTACGCACAACTTAGATTTTTCCCTTTATGTGAGTTGGCTATGTTTCCAAGTTTAGGATTACTTCACAGCTTTAGGATTACTCTTCAAGGCGCTCATTTTAACAAATCGTATCTTTATCGTCGAAATTCTGCCATAACTTATATTAAATGGTTTGTACATGTTAGTAATACATTTTAAATACATGTTTGTACCCAAATACTTATGAAAGAGCAAATAAAAGCTGTTGAAACCAAACATATGTGCGATTATGTATAAATTGGCAAATTTCGGTAAGCATATTCTTGATACTTCACAAACCAAATTACATCGCTGAGATATAAAAATGTTTTAAATACCTACAGTTTACATACGTACTTCAGTTATAACAAAGCCAAAGCGATGCAAATTAATTTTGTACAAATATAAACTACCAAATACGACCTCAAATCGTAAATTTCAAGTAATAAAATTATTTTATTTTTCACATTATGATGGTAGTCATACTGATACCGTCACTTGGTTTAACAGTGATTTTGTAATTGTGGTTCGTCTATGAATATTGTGATTATGGAGGTCCCTCCTCACTGTTTTTGTACACAAGGGGGTTCAGCAGACACTTTCGCAGCAGTTGTTCTCTTATTCGAAAACAAAATCGTATTTAATATTCTTCGGGTTCTGTCACTCAGTTTACACTTTCTTCCCCGATTGCGTTTAAAGGGATGAATGAGGAGACAGGTGAGTGGAGAAGGTTACATAATTTAGAAGTACATAATTTGTATTCATGTCCAGATATTATTAGAATAATTAAATCAAGACGACTTAGGTGGGCAGGCCATGTGGCATGAATGGGAGAGGAAATAAGAGTGCACAGGATTCTTGTTGGGAAACCTGATGGTAAGAGACCTGTAAGAAGGCCAAGACGAAGATGGAGGTATAACGTTTAGATGGATCTAAAGGAAATTGGTAAGTATGGAAAAGATTCGATTGATCTTGCCCAGGATAGGGACAGATGGAAGGCTTGTGTTGCTCCAGCCATAAACCTTTGGGTTTAAGAAGGCTAGAGTTAGTTAGTTTCCGATTGCGTTTCTCCAATTATGATTTTCCAGAGACATTTGAATGCCATCATGATCTTGAATACGGTAATTCTCCAGTCTAAAATAAGGGCTAATATGGTCACAGATGCTCCATCTAGAGGGAGGGACACCAACAATTTGCCCTCTTTGAAACTCTGTAAGCTCGGACATGATTCACTATCAACTGCACAGCACAATAGTCCAGTCCCTGGCCATAAAACCTACAGAAATTTTGAGGTGGACAAGTTTTCTCTTTTCATCCTGTTAGGGCATGCCTAAAGAAAGGAAAACATCTTTGGTAGACATCTGGCATACCGGGCACAAGCTTTCTAGGTGCCCATAAATTCAAGATGGCCGCCGCTTCACGCACCAACAAAAGAAATCTATCATAACTTCTTTAAAATTGGTTTCTGACAATTTTGCATAGTGACATATTTTGTTCAGAATTGAAAACTTAAACATATGTTTTGTTCTATTTTTTTTTTTTTTTCATATCTTGCACTGTTAATGAGTGAAAGAATTCCATACCGTCTTCTGCAAGGATTCTAATCAATATTTTACACTTTACTTGACATTCCGGCATATAAATGGCATACAATTACTGCCTGTGATACTTTGTTGATGCCTACTATTGTGGCGCATGGCCTGTATGATGTTATACATCAAAGATGGCTGCCTCTGAAGACATTAACAAGGAAACTCGACCATGTATCTTTATCTCCTTCAGAAGTCATTTTTGACCATTTGTAGGTTCGTTGGGTTTTTGAATGAAGGGAAGACATGTGTATGGAGGATGCCTTCATTTTGAGGCATGCAATCATAAGTATAATACTAGGTGTTTTGCTGGACAATGTGTCAAGAGAAGGTACATGGCGTCGGGAATCCAAGATGGCCGCCATGGAGGTTCTGAGCATAAAATACTGTCAATATCCTGATTTAGAGTTCGTTTATTAGATTTTTCAAGAGGTATTTCTGTTAATAAATAGCAAGTGAAAATATATTATTATAATTTTTGTAACTCTAGTGTCCAAACGTTAAGCAGGACGAAGATATGAGAAAATTTGTTATTGATGAAGTGTCAGAACTGCACAAAATATAGTGAAAATTAATCAAAACGTTACATGAATTAACAATTGTTTTTAGTGTGAAGACAAGAAGACCAAAAATCTAGAATTTATTGGCTCCTAGAAAACTTGTGCCCGGTATGCCAGATGTCTACCCAAGATTTTTTCCTTTCTTTAGACATGCCTTACAGGATCAAACGAGAAAACTCGTCCATCTCGAAATTTCTGCGCGTCTTATGGCCAGGGACTGGATTACAATGTCTACAGAACAACTGGAACCTGATACAGACTTAACAGAGTTTCTATGTCACGTGCCAGTTATGACGACACAATGAAAAATGCAAGGAAGAAATGTTTCCCGAGAGCGACGATAGATGGCAGCACGCTATATAAAGAAGAGAAGAGTTCATTGTAGAAACTAGAAGCAAAGAAGAGTGATTATATATATTATAGTAAATGAAAAATATATAAAGGAAGAGTATAAAAATTATAGAAGGAGTGAATAAAATGTTGTTAATAGCAAATTAAGATAAATAAAAATATGCTCGTATAGGAAACAATTAGGAAAGTTAATAAGTGAGCAAATGAATTCAGAAATTGTATCTCTCTCCTTTTTGATCTTCTGGCGAGGAGAACATCGTCAGCTTTTGTATTTGTCCGTCCCTCGGTGGCGCTATGTCCAAATTAGACGCCCCGAAGCACTTACGGTTGCGCTTTTCATTAGACGCACTGGGCCATAGGCAGCGCTTGCTGTTAGCGATCCTGGGCTATTCCCCTTTTGGTCGTTACATAGGAGGTGGCGCTATTGCCAGTTTAGACGCCCCTAATCTTTCTATAAGTATAGCTTGTGAAGCGGGGAAAGCGAGAGCATATATGTAATAAATAACATTACGCTTTAAAAGGAAAGACAATAAAATAAAGAAAAGAAGAATAAGCCTTCTCCAAAATTAGAAAGAAGAAAAGAAGAAGAAGCCTTTTCCTAAATAGAAAGAAGAAGAAGTTTTTTCCAGAAATATAAAGAAGAAAAGAAGAAGAAGTCTTTTTCCCAAAATTGTAAGAAGAAAAGAAGAAGAAACCTTTTCCTAAACAGAAAGAAGAAGAAGTATTTTCCAAAAATATAAAGAAAAGAAGAAGAAGTCTTTTCCAAAAATAGAAAGAAGAAAAGAAGAAGAAGCCTTTTCCCAGATCAAAGATAGGAAGGAAGAAGAAGCCTTTTCCCAGAAATTACGAGAAGAAAGAAGAAGAGTTCCTTTCAATTATTCATATATGTATAAGAAGAATATAACCGACGTAAATTTGGAATCAGCATATATATATATATATATATATATATATATATATATATATATATATATATATATATTCAATGTAGATACAAGCTTCGCTTTATATTTTCTCTGTATTGTGAATAGTTTCCAGAATATAGATCCGCATTTAACTATATCCTCTTGGCTATAAAACGCTTTCTTATTTGGAATTCTCGAATAAAGAACCTTACCCATGAGATTAAGATATTTCTGTAGCCGCTGTAAATAACATATAAGTACCTACCCCCAAAGGGCGTAGCATAGTGGCGACCAACGTTGCGGCTGATAGAATCGTGAATAAGAAAGCGAAAAAAGGAGAAAGCCAAAATGGAGGAAGAAAATAAAATTGAAGGCGTGATCAGAGAAACTATAATGGAGGAAATTAAAGACAGAAAGGAGATATTAAACTGCTGTGGAAAAGAGGGAAATAAGGAAGAAACTATTCTATGCAGCTCATGCAAAGAAATGAAACCTTGGCTATGTGAGAAGATAAGAAGAGAAAAGTACATAGGAATAAGTGAAAGAGGAGATTACGTATGCAAAAATTGCAAGGAAGAAAGGATAAAGGAAAAAGAAGAGAAGAAAAGGGAAAATGAAGAAAAACCAAAGAAGACGGAAGAGGTGAACATAATAGAAATGCTCCAGAAGTTACCGATGCAAGTGGAAGAGAATATCAGAGAAGCAAAAGAGAATAATAGAAGACTCGAAGAAAAGATAGATGAGAATAATAGAGAATTAAAACACAGATGGAAGAAAATAGCAGAAGATTAGAAAGAAAGTTCGAAGAAAAGATAGATGAGAATAGCAGATAAGCAAAAGAGAATAATAGAAGACTCGAAGAAAAGATAGATGAAAATAGTAGAGAATTAAAAGAGAATAGTAGAAAGTTAGAAGAAAGTAATAAAAAGATGGAAGAAAGGCTCGAGGAAAACAGCAGGAAATTGGAAGCCTCGAGGTCTGAAACTCATGAGATGTTCTTGAGATTGAATGAAACGTGTGAAGGAAATAGAAAGTCGTTGGAAAGCAAGATAGAAGAAACAACGTTGTTAATCGAGAGTACAAGTTTAGATATAAATTGAAAAATAGAAGAGGAGGTTTCTAATCTCAGAGAGGAAAATAAACAAAGAAACGAAAATTTGGAGAAGAAGCTGGTTGAAAATAAATCTCAAATAGAATTAGCCGTTTCAAGAATAAAAGAAAACGAAAGCAAGATAGAGGAAGCTAAGCTCCTGATAGAAGATAGAAGTTTGGAAATGAATAATAGAATCGAAAGGGAAGTTCTAAAACTCAGAGAAGAAAACTCGCATGGACTTCAAGAATCTCAAAAAAACTCTGAGTATAGAAAAGGAGATTCTGGAAAATCGAACCAAAATGAATGCAGCAGATAAGAGAGGAAAGGAAATGGATAGAAAAATAAACGGAACAGTATCCAGGATGGATAAAACAGAGAAGAGAATAGAAGAAGTGGAAATAAAATTAGAGAATATATCAGTAAGAGAAAGGAACGCTAGATCCAGTTTCCGATGCAGCGAGGCGTGAGACCTGTTTTGGACCTGAGAGAGCTAAATAAGCATGTATTACTACCGCGAAATCAAGTAGAAAAAATTAATGAGTTGTTGCATTCATTTGCGGGAAGTAAGTACTTCACATCTTTTGATTTAACGCTAGGATACTTCCAGGTGGAGATTGAAGAAAGGTCTAGAAAATACACAGCATTTAGATATGGGTCCAGGTTATTCCAATTTAGGAGACTACCTTACGGAGTAAATTCATCGGTGTCGGCGTTTACAACGGCGCTAAACAGAATATTTGGTCTGAAAACAAAGCCATGGTTAGCAATATACGTAGATGATATGTGTATACATTCAAAGGACTGGATGGATCATATAAGCAAAATAGACTGGGTTTTATGTAAATTGAAAGAAGCAGGACTTACCGTTAAGTTAGAGAAGTGTTCGTTTGCGAAGAAAGAAATCAAGTTCCTAGGGCATATAGTATCTGGAGGAAACGTAAGACTTTGCAGCGATAAAAATGAGGCTATAAAATGTTTTCCAGGAAGCAATTGCAAAGATTCCTAGGGATATGCAATTGGAGGAGCAAATTTATTAGGAATTTCGCTTCAAAAGCCAAGCCTTTATACGATCTTTTGAGAAAGGATATGAGATGGAGATGGGCACAAGAGGAGGAAAAGGCTTTTAATGTACTAAAAGAAGACCTGACATCTAGTCCAGCTATAGGCCAGCCAGATTTTAAAAGACTTTTCATCATAGGAACAGACGCATCGAATATAGGTCTAGGGGCCTATCTCTTCCAGAAAACCGAGGATGGAGAAGATGTTGTAATTCAATACGCGAGTCGTGCACTAAAGGCGTTCGAAAGGGCGTATACGATTAGCGAACTGGAATGTTTGGCCATCATATTCGGTATTGAAAAGTTTGCAGTTTACTTGAAAAGAAGAAAATTTAAAATTATTTGCGACCATAAGAGTCTTATATGGTTAAACTCTGCAAGGCAATGGAATCCTCGCTTGACAAGATGGGCATTACTTCTCCAGGAATACAGTTTCGAAGTAGTGGATATTAAAGGAAAGGACAATAAAATTGCAGATGCCTTATGTAGATCCCCTTTACGTATGACGCAAGAACCAGAGGAAGTGTTGAAGTTATCCATAAATGCCATCATGGATGAAGAACTCGGGAACATATCCAGACAGGAATGGATAGAAAGCATGAAGAAAGACGAATAATTAAGCGGCATCTTAAAGGTCTTGAATGGAGATAAAAATGAAAATGAAAAGAAAATGAGACGAGCAAAGATACAATGAAAATATGTAATTAAGGAAGGAATGATTTTTAGAGTAATCATAGAGAAATCCAATCAAGTGCAACTCTGCATACCTGGCGCACTAATTGAAAAGGTACTCGCAGAAGTGCATGAGAAGTCTGGACATTTCGGGATTGATAAAACATTGAGACTCGCCCGTAGATTTTTCTTCTGGAAATGTATGAAGAGAGACGTGGTGGATCATGTAAGAAACTGTATGCTATGTATAAAAACTAAACCTTCAAAAATAAAAATGGAAAGAGAAGAGTTACACGTAAGTGCAAAAAATTCTTTAGATATATCTATTGATTTGATTGAACCTCTCCCAAGATCACGAGGATTTACATATATTCTCACATGCGTCGACGTATGCAGTAAGTTTGTGATATGTTATAACCTCAGGAAGGCTACAGCAAAGGAAATAGTAAAATATTTAGGAGAAGGGTTTGTCAAACATTATGGAGTTCCATTAAAAATTCTCACTGATAATGGTACACAATTTGTATCCGAATACTTTAAAGATTATCTAAAGTTTAAAGGGATCAAAATGATAAACGTTACTAGATATCATCCAAGTTCGAACCCGATAGAGAGATATAACGGGGAAATAGTAAGAATTCTAAGAATGTTATGTCACGACAATCATACGAAGTGGTCCACAGCAGTTCAACAGAGCCATAAGACTGATGAACAACTCTATATCTGAGGAAACAAAGAAGAGTGCGGCTGAATTGTTTCTGGGGTATATGGAAGAACCTAGCATCTTCAAAGATTTTGATTGGCCGAGGGAAGTAATATCCAAAGAAGAGGCTAAGGAAGTATTACTAGACATATACATTAAGAGAATGAAGAAAATGAACAAGAAAGCAGAGAATGGTATGAAAATAAAATTAATAAAGGGAGACATAGTATTTTGCAAAACACACACAATGAGTAAAGCATCAGAGAAACAATCAAGAAATTGTTTTTCATATATGAAGGGCCATACGAGGTCATGAACTTGTTTCGGAATACAGCGGTAGTAAAGCATACAGAAACGAAGATAGAGAGAAGAGAGAACCTGGAGAATATCAGGAGGTACAACTGCACGGAGGAAGTAAAAAAGAGCTTAGTTAATAAATAATATAAATAGTAAGAGAAGCCACATAGAACGAGGGAAAAATTTATAAATTTACAAATGAATTTTCCAATATATAAATTTTTCATCCTCAAGGAGGGGGATATTGTGTCACGTGCCAGTTATGACGACACAATGAAAAATGCAAGGAAGAAATGTTTCCCGAGAGCGACGATAGATGGCAGCACGCTATATAAAGAAGAGAAGAGTTCATTGTAGAAACTAGAAGCAAAGAAGAGTGATTATATATATATTATAGTAAATGAAAAATATATAAAGGAAGAGTATAAAAATTATAGAAGGAGTGAATAAAATGTTGTTAATAGCAAATTAAGATAAATAAGAATATGCTCGTATAGGAAACAATTAGGAAAGTTAATAAGTGAGCAAATGAATTCAGAAATTATATCTCTCTCCTTTTTGATCTTCTGGCGAGGAGAACATCGTCAGCTTTTGTATTTGTCCGTCCCTCGGTGGCGCTGTGTCCAAATTAGACGCCCCGAAGCACTTACGGTTGCGCTTTTCATTAGACGCACTGGGCCATAGGCAGCGCTTGCTGTTAGCGATCCTGGGCTATTCCCCTGTTGGTCGTTACATAGGAGGTGGCGCTATTGTCAGTTTAGACGCCCCTAATCTTTCTATAAGTATAGCTTGTGAAGCGGGGAAAGCGAGAGCATATATGTAATAAATAACATTACGCTTTAAAAGGAAAGACAATAAAATAAAGAAAAGAAGAATAAGCCTTCTCCAAAATTAGAAAGAAGAAAAGAAGAAGAAGTCTTTTCCAAAAATAGAAAGAAGAAAAGAAGAAGAAGCCTTTTCCCAAATCAAAGATAGGAAGGAAGAAGAAGATGATTTCCTTTCAATT